>NW_016812078.1:1454635-1457497 GCF_001698545.2 Rhinopithecus bieti | reverse complement strand
ATGAGAAAATAAGAAAAAATTAAATCTAAAACAAGTAGAAGAAAGGAAATAAAGAAAATTAGAAAAGATGTCAATAAAGTAAAAACCAGAAAACCAATACAGAAAACCAATGAAAGTAAAGCTGGTTCTTTGAAAAGTTCAATAAAATTGATAAACCTCTAACCAGGCTAACCAAGAAAAAATTATCTGTATCAGGAATAAAAGAGGAGACATTATGATTCAGCCCATAGAAATGAAAAGGATAATAAGAGAATATTTCAAATAATTATATCCAATAATTTAGATCAATAAATTGAACACAGTTATTAAATAACTATATTTTCAATAATTTATATAACGTAAACCATTACTATTTCATCATAATTCACTGGAGAATAAATAAGCTATATGATCATAGAGAAATCAAATTTGTAGTTATATATCTTCCAAAAAAGAAAACTACAGGCAGAGTTGGTTTCATTGATAAAATCTTTAAAACATTTAAGCAGGAAATAGCTAAAATTCTATTAATCTATTCTAGAAAAGAGGAGATAACACTCTCTAATTCATTTTACTAGGCCAGCATTACTCCAACATGAAAACCAAATCCACTACAAGAAGATAAAGCTATCAACAAATATCTCTCATAAACACAGACATGACAATGCTCAACAAAATATTAGCAAATCAGATATAACAATATATAAAAAGGATGGTTCATCATGATCAATTGAGGTTCCTCTTAGGAATAAAAGTTTGGACCATTTTTCCAAATTCAACCAAAGTTATTCACTAAATTAACACACTACATAACAAAAACCAAATAATTGCATTGGTGGATACAGCAAATGCATTTTCCAAAATTCAATTTTTTTTTTTTATCACATCTGTTGGCAAATTAAGGATACAAAAATAAACTTTTTAGCCTAACAAAGAATAACAGTGAAAAGCATAAAGAAAAGATTATACTGAATGTTTACCCTCTAAGATTAGGAAAAGACAAGTACGTTTGTTCTCACCAATTTTCTCCAAAACCGTATTAGAAGTTCCACCTCAGGCAATAAGACAAAAATAAACAAACAGAAGGCACACAGATTAGAAAGAAAAAAAGTGAGAGTATTTAGAGACAATGTGATTTTCTACTTAGAAAATCTGAAAGAATCTATAAGAAAACTTCTAGAGCTAATAAATGAGTTTGGCAAGCAAACAGGAAACAAGGTTGTCTATTTTCACACTGCTATAAAAAAGACTATAAAATAGTCTATTTTCACACTGCTATAAAGAAATATCTGAGAATGGGTAGTTTATAATGGAAAGAGTTTTAATTGACTCAGTTCTGTATGGCTAGGAGGCCTCAGTAAACTTATAATCATGGCAGAAGATAAAGGGGAAGCAAGGCATGTCTTCTCATGGGGGCAGGAGAGACAGCACAGGGGAAAATGCCACATTTAAGCCATCACATCTCATGGGTTCTCACTATCATGAAAACAGCATGGGGGTAACTGCTCCCATGATCCAATCACCTTCCACCAGGTCCCTCCTTCAACATTTGGGGATTATCCTTCAAGATGAAATTTGGGTGGGGACACAGAGCCAAACCATATTATTCTTCCCCTGGCCCCTCCGAAATCTCATGTCCTTTTCACATTCCAAAACCAATGATGCCTTCCCAACAGTCCCCCAAAGTCTTAACTCATTCAAGCAATAAACCAAAAATCCAAGTCCAGAGTCTCATCTGAGACAAAGCAAATAGTCCCTTGTTGCTTCCACTTATGAGCCTATAACATAAAAAACAAGTTAGTCACTGCCAAGATTCAATGGGAGTACAGGTATTGGGTAAATGCTCCTGTTCCAAATGGGAGAAATTGGCAAAAACAAAGTGGCCAAAGGCCCCATGCAAGTCCAAAACCCACCAAGGCACTCATTAAATCTAAAGCTATAAAATGATCTCCTTTTACTTCATATTTCACATCAAGAGCATGCTGATGCAAGGGGTAAGCTCCCAAGGCCTGGTACAGCTCCACCCCTGTGACTCTGCAGGGTACAGCCACGGTGGCTGCTTTCCCAGAATAGCATTCAGTGTCTGTGACATTTCCAGGCACATGGTGCAAGCTGTTGATGAATCTACCATTCTGGGGCCTGGAGGATGATAGTCCTCTTCTCACAGCTCCAGTAGGCAGTGCCCTAGTGGGGACTCTGTGTGGGGGCTCCAACCTCACATTGTACTATTAGAGGTTTTCTCTGAGGGCTCCACCCCTGCAGCAGACTTCTGCCTGGGCATCCAGGCATTTCCATACGTCTTCTGAAATCCAGGCAGAGGTTCTCAAATCTCAACTCTTGTCTTTTGTGCACACGAAGGCCCAGCACCACGTGGAAACTGCCAGTCTTGAGACTTGCACTCTCTGAAGCAACAGCCTGAACTGTACATTGGCCCCTGTTAGCCATGGCTGGAGCTGGAGTGCCTGGGATGCAAGGCAATAAGTTCTGAGGCTGCAGAGAGCAGCTGGGCCCTGGCCCTGGCCCATGGAACCATTTTTCTTTCCTAGTCTTCCAAACCTATGATGGAAGGGGCTGTCTTGAAGATCACTGAAATGCCCTGGAAACATTGTACCCATTGTCTTGGTGATTAACATTCAGCTCCTCCTTACTCGTGCAAATTTCTTCAGCAGGCTTGAATTCCATCCCAGAAAATGGGTTTTTCTTTTCCAGCACATGGCAATTCAATTAAGGATAGCCTTAACTGAAAAGATTAAGGATCATTTTTTTCAAACTGTGTTCCAACAATAAGACATATTATATAAAATATAAAACCTCAGAATATATGACACACAAATTGCCTCAAAATATATCATATCGGGGGGGTGGAGCAAGATGGCCGAATAG
>NW_016812078.1:1422489-1451993 GCF_001698545.2 Rhinopithecus bieti | reverse complement strand
ATATATATCATATCTAAAAGTAAAAAAAAAACTTTTAAACAAAGTCTTGCTCTTGTTCCCCAGGCTGGAGTGCAAATTTTCTAAACTTTTACACTCTTCTTCCCCTTTAAACGTAAGTTCCTGTTTCAAACCATCTCTTTGTGAGTGCATATAACTGTATGCTTTCAGGAAAAGCCAGGTCACTTCTTGAAGACTTTGCTGCTTAGAAATTTCTTCTGCCAGGTATCCTAAATCATCTCTCTCAAGTTCAAAGTTCCACAGATCTCTAGGGCAGGGGCAAAATGCCGCCAGTCTCTTTGCTAAAACATAGCATGAGAGACCTTTACTCCAGTTCCCGGTAAGTTCCTCTTCTCCATCTGAGACCACATCAACCCAGACTTCATTGTCCATATCATTATCAGCATGTGGGTCAAAACCATTCAACAAGTCTCTGGGAAGTCCCAAATTTTCCCATGTCTTCCTACCTTCTTCTGAGCCCTCCAAACTGTTCCAATCTCTGTCTGTTACCCAGTTCCAAAGTCACTTCCACATTTGCAGATTATCTTCATAGCAGTACCCCACTCTACTGGTACCAATTTTCTGTTTTCAAAGTGCTATAAAGAAATACCTGAGACTGGGCAATTTATAAAGGAAAGAGGTTTAATTGCCTCAGAGTTCTGTATGGCTGGGGAGGCCTCAGGAAACTTACAATCAAGGTAGAAGGTGAAGGAGGAGTAAGACACATATTCTCATGGTGGCAACAGAGAGTGAGAGAGCATGCAGGGGAAACTCCCACATTTAAACCATCACCTCTCATGAGATCTCCCTCACTACCAACAAGAACAGCAGGGGGGAAACTGCACCCATGATCCACTCACCTCCCAGGGGTTACAATTCAAGATGAGATACGGGTGGGAACACAGAGCCAAACCATATCAAAGGGTGATATACAACAGCCCATCATATCCCTCTACAGTTGCAATGAAACACTCGAATGAACTTTAAATATAAAAAACACAAAATGGATAAAAGTTAATGTTCAGGAATAAAAGCATCAAATAAAACAAAGTACTTAGGTATAAATCTAATAAGACGTGCATAATTATGTTGAATATTACAAAACACTGATTAAAGAAATGTCTTCCCAAAGAAATGGAGATATATATCATATTCTTGGTTTAGACGGCTCCATAGTATTAATGTGACCTCTCTCCAATTTAAGAATATATTTATTGTAATACTGATCAAAATTCCTCCAAGCTTATTTGTAGGTATCAACATGCTAATTCTAAAATCTATTTGAAAAAGCAAATAAACTAGAATAGCCAATTCAATTCTGAAATAAAGATAAAAATAACATGAGAGGACTCACCATCTCCAATTTCAAAACTTAATACAAAGAGCTTGCAATAATCAAGAGAGAGTGTTGTTGGTGAAAGGTTAGAAAAATACACCAATGGAAAATAACAGAGAGCCTGGAAATAGAGTCACACAAATATCATCAACGTATTGACAGCTGACAAAGGTGCAAAGGCAATTAAGGATAGCCTTAACTGAAAAGATTCAGGATCATTTTTTTCAAACTGTGTTCCAACAATTAGACATATCATACAAAATGTAAAACCTCAATGTATACCTAACACAAATTGCCTCAAAATATATCATATCTAAAAGTAAAAAAAAAAAAATTTTTAGACAAAGTCTCGCTCTTGTCCCCCAGGCTGGAGTGCAATGGCCCAATCTCAGCTCACTGCAATCTCCACCTCCCGGGATCAAGCGATTCTCTTGTCTCACCCTCCCAAGTAGCTGGGATTACAGGTGCCTATCACCACGCCTGGTGAATCTTTGCATTTTTAGTAGAGATGGGGTTTTGCCATGTTGGCCCAGCTGGTCTTGAACTCCCGACCTCAGGTGATCTGCCCGCCTTGGCCTCCCAAAGTGCTGAGATTACAGGCGTGAGCCACCGCACCCGACCATAAAGTAAAATTTTAAATTCTAAAACTTCTAGATAAAAACATAGGAGAAAATCTGTGACTTTGTGTTCGGTGATGAGTTTTTAGACACAGCAACAAAAGCATAATTCACATTTTTAAAATTCAAATGATTGGACTTTATTAAACGTAAAAAATAAAATTGCTCTGTGAGAAATACTTTTAAGAGAATGAAAATAATCCACCGACAGGGAGGTAATACTTAGAAATCACAAAGAACTTGTACCCAAAATATATGTTTTTTAAAATTGTAAAAACTCAAAGAAAACAAACAAGCCAATAATATTATGAGCAAAATATATGATCGCATACTTCACCAAAGAAGATTGGATGAATGGATACTAAGCTCAATATCTTTAGCAATAGGAAAATGCTAATTGAAATTGCAATGAGATACCATTACACACCTATTAGAATAGCTAAAACTGAGAATACTGATCATACAAGTTTGACAAGGATGTGGAGGAACTAGGATTCTTATACACTGCTGGTTCAAATGTAAAATGCTACTTTCAATCTGGAAAATAATTTGGCTGTTTCTTATAAAGTTAAACAGCCACCTGCCATATGAACTAGCCATTCAACTCTTAAGACTTTGCCTAATGGAAATGAAAACATGGTTACATTTTATCACTTGTATATGCATATTCAAAGAAGCTTTATTTGTAACAGCCAGAAACTGGAAACAAATATTGATCAATAGGGGGCTACTCACAGGTAATTTGTAGCACATCCATATGAGGAATTTTATATAGCAATGAAAAGAAAATATCAGTACACACATGCGTAACTCTCAAAGTAATTATGTTGAATTTTTTAAATCCAGACATGCACATTGATTTTATTTATATAAAATTCTAACAAATACAAACTAATCTATCAGAAAGTAGGTTAGCTGGTATTTAAAGAGGAGGGACAGAGAAGGAAAGGCAGGATTACTAAGGGGCAGGAAGAAGTATTTTCTCATGGTATATGTGTTTCAAATCTTCAGTGCAATGATAGTTGTAAGGGTGTGTATATATATGCCTAAACTTATCAAATTGTGCAATTTTTATGTGTGCAGTTTTTTGTATGTCAATTATGCCTCAATAAAGCTATTTACAAAGAAACTGCAATAATTCCAAATTTATAAGTGTTTATTCACCAAGATAAAAAGTAAATTAAAAGTAACACTTTTCCACCCAATGAATCAATGAGCTGTTCATAGACCTTTGAAATGCAGGCTCAACTTCCTCATTGGCACCATTTTTCAAACCTTTGATTTTTTTTTTTTCTTTTTGATTTTGATTTTTTTTCTCCTTAACATTGAAGTCCAGGCCAAAAGCAACCATCTCTTGCCATCAGTCAGGCTTCGTCTTTAATATTTAATTAAGGATGAAAAGAAAGAATCATTTGATTCTTCACTTCCATCAATTATTTTTGAATCAAACTGTGTGACAGCTAAAGTGCTTCAGAAGAGGAGGCTGTTAGTTAAATAGCATAAATATTGAACTGTTCACACCTATTTTCTGCAATGATTGCCTGTACATGATTTACAGCTTACACAGTAGGGAGCGCTCAAGGAAAAAGATTGTGCTATGCAACACAGAGGCAGCAGAGAGCATCAAGAAAGGCATTTGGCACCCCCTTTGGCATAAATGACCTTACTGTGCCAAAGCACACAGGAAGGAATCATTTGAACCTAATAATTACTAACATTTATTGAATACTTACTATACATGCTAGACACACTGGGCTAAGCATTTTATTTCTATACTCTTGTATAATCCCCACTTCTACTCTTTGAACTATTCTTAAATTAGCATCATAATCTTTATTTATTAAAAGGCTAAAATTCAGAGGGCTTAATATTCTTGACTAAGATGGCAGAGCTTGCAAATGAGGGAGTCACATTTCATATTCATATCGGCTTGAGTCTAAAATGGGTAGGCTGAAGCAGTGGGCAAATACTGCCTCCCCATTTAGAAACTACTGTTTTCTTTGAAAGTTCCCTTCTCTAAATTTTAGTCCTAGGAGAGAACAAAAGAAAAACCAGAAGAGAGAAAGCACACCTTGGTAGGCTGAATATAAACTTTGTGAGTAAAGAATTCACATCTGTCCTTTACAAACACTTATCTTTAGCATGTATTTCTGTGCCTGGCAGATATTAGGCATTTAATATTTGCTGAATTGGATTGCTGAGTTGGGGTGTTTTTTAATCCTCTTAGCCTTTTTCAACGAACAGTTCTTCCTTTAAAACTATTAATATGCAATACTCTTTTTGGGAAAGGGAGACACAGGCATATGCTCACTGTGTTCATCGGAAATACATATGCAATATACATTACAGCAATTGGCCAGCTGTCAGTGGTGCAGATACTCATGAGCATGTCTACCTTTGGGAAAAGTGGTACAGTAAGTCTTTAATGTAGTTGACAGGTTCTTGGAAACTGTGACTTTAAGCTAAATGACATATAACAAAACCAATTTTACCATGGGTTATTTGATATAAACAAGAGTTACGTTCCTAAGGCACATTTCTGGTTGCAAAAAAAATCACTAAACTTCTAAGTAAAGACCCCAAACACTTTTACCATTAAACACTGAAATAAACATGAGCTAGCCATACATTTTAAGAAAGATCAACAAAAAACAAGATAATGACTTCCCCCCTTATTGCAGTTCAGAGTCAAGGGTGGCCAGAGCCTATCCTAGCAGCTGAGGGCACAGGCGGGAAGCAGCCCCGGACGGGCTGCCATCTCATTGCAGGGCACACTCACACCCACCCACACTCATTCAGATTGGGACCATTGGACACAACAATGAACTTAATGTGCACGCCTTTGGGATGTGAGAGGAAACCGGAGTAGTGGGAGGAAACCCACACAGACTGGGAAGAACATGCAAACTCCACACAGACACTGGCCCTGGCCAAGAATTCATTTTTTTCCTCAGGTTATTTGAGGACCTGCTGTACTTGGGACCATGGCTGTACTCACGACATAGACAGTAAAGTGGTCCTGCTGAAATGACAGTTCAATCAAACAGATTAGTGGGAACCTGTCACAGTGATTAATTTGCCCACACAGTAAGTTCAGTTAGAAAGTTGCTGCTGTGCCCGTGTGTAAACCCAGTGGAGACCCTTTGCTACCACGTGTGTAAACCCAGTGGAGACCCTTTGCTACCACGCTGATCACTCACCCTTAGTGCTCCTGCCCCAGCTGCCTCCGAGTCACTATTCAGTACTAGCCCTTCACACACAAATGGGGGAGAAACAGCCTTAGCCTGCAATTAAGCTGGCACTGAGAGTGCTCAATCATTTTCAATGAGATGTTGGATCAGTTCGTATGCTACCAAACACCTGAGGTTTGCAGGACAGCTCTTCACAGGGAAAACTATGCCCAAAAAAGGATTCTGTGGATTAATTTCTGCCTCTGGTAGAAAGATTTCCAATTTACACAGGTTGTTAGTGAGCTGGTTTGTGCAAGAAAATCCCAGGATGCGGTAATCACAGTTGACTTACAGACTATAGTTTTGACACGCTTTGAGAAAAAAGCCCGATACATTTATACTTTATTGCTGTGCTGGCAATGGCCATAACCCGTAGGCCAAGTAACTCACATTACTGAAATAATTGCACTTGAAGATTAAATTCATGGTACTCATTAATCAATGAGTACCACTGGGTGCTTTCTATCTGATGAGCACTGTGAAGGGTTCTGCAGTAAATAAGGGGAAAAAAAAGTCAGTGTTGTAATGAAAAGAAAATTACTTTGTAATCAGACTAGGATTTGAATCCTGAATCCATTGCTTATTAGCTATGTGACACTGGGCAAGGCATCTCTGAGTCTCAGTTCTCTTTTCTGCACAATAGGGATACAAATGACAACTTTATGATTGTTTAAAAGTTACATTCAAAAGTGAACAAAAGTTTATTTAGGAAGTTCTTAATAAATGTGTGTTTGAGTTTTTTAGACCACATAAAGTATATAAAAGCTATAGACTTATCCTCAAAAAACTGTCTATCTGGCGACGTACTATTATTTAGAGATTATCAGAAGCATGAAATTAAGTGATAAGTAGAATTATATTTTAACTAATATGTATAAATTGTCATTTAAAAATGTTTGCCTTAGTTTTGTTTTTTAACCAATGCTTATTTTCTCTAAAAGTTCTAACCAGTTTATAAAGCATAGAACATATTTATAATCCCAAAACTTTATTTCAAAATAATTTTTTAGGCCCCAGCCACCCCACCCCACCCCAAAATAACCTTTTGATTTAGCTATCATTGTACAAGATATCTTTTGGCTGAAATACTCAGATCTACCAATTAGCCCTGTAGAAATATTTCTTTTGAGTTTCCTACACTTTTGACTACTCATATAATTTTTCTTTTTGCAAACTATCTTAGATCACTATTTATTTTTTATTTAATTTAATTTTTTGGGGGGGGGGGTCACGGAGTCGCACTCTGTCACCAGGTTGGACTGCAGTGGCACAATCTCAGCTCACTGAAACCTCTGCCTCCCGGGTTCAAGCAAATCTCCTGCCTCAGCCTCCTGAGTAGCCGGGACTATCTGGGACTGCAGGTGCACACCACCACACCTAGCTAATTTTTGTATTTTTAGTAGAGATAGGGTTTCACCATGTTGGCCAGGATGGTCTCAATCTCTTGACCTCGTGATCCGCCTGCCTTGGCCTCCAAAAGTGCTGGGATTACAGGTGTGAGTCACCACGCCTGGCCTAGATCACGATTTATATGGTAATAAACCTGTCATATCTTCAAGTCCTAGCTTTTCAAGGCAAATAATCTTTTAGATTATTTGTTTCACGATTAAAATTATATACAATGGTTAGTAGATAGGAAAATAATAATCCATGTACTCTTTGGAGACTATTTCTTAAACTTTTTATTTTGCAATAACCACAGATTCACAGGAAGTTGCAAAAAACGTACAGAGAAGTCACACGTACCCTTCCCGCAATTTGTTGGATGTGCTTAACCCAATTTGCTTAGCTACAATGTAATATCAAAAATGGGGAAATTGACACTGAAAGAATCCACCAATCCTTTAGATCAAGAGTTTTACGTGCACTCATTTTCCTGTATGTATGTGTAGCTGTATATAATTCTGTCACGTGTAACTTCATGTTAACACTACTACAATAATGATGCAGAATTGTTCCATCACCACGAAGCTTCTTTTTATCCTTCTATGTCCACACCAACCTTTAACCCTCATTCCTAACACCTGGTAAACACTAACAATTTCTCTGTTTCCATAATTCTATAATTTAAATAAGGGTATGCAAATGAAATCAGAGTATAAAACTTTCTGAGATTAGCTTTTGTTTTTCTTCATCATAATCTCTGAGACATTTATTTAGGCTGTTGGGTATAACAATAATTTATTCCTTGTCACCCCTTCATAATATTCCGTGCTTAAACTCCCTTAGTTTAAGCATTCGCCAGTTAAAGAACATTGCAGTTGTTTCTAGTTGGGACCATTGTGAATAAAACTGCTACAAACGTTCAAATACAGGTTTCTCTATGAACACAAGTTATCGTTTCTCTTAGCTAAAAACCCAACAGTACAACTACTGAGTCAAATTAAAAATTTATAATTAGTTTTATAAGAATCTGTCAAACTATTTTCCAGAATGACTGTACCACTTTGCATCCCCATCAGTAATGTATGAGTGGATCTGGTTTCTCCAAATTATGGCCAGCATTTGGTGTCATCACTATTTTTCATTTTACCATTCTAACAGGTATGTAGTGGTAGCTCATCATGGCTTGAATTTGTATTTTCCTAATGGATAGTATTGAATATTTTTTCATGTGCTTATATGTAATCTACATGCCCTCTTTGGTGAAATTTTTGTTCATGTCTCTCCTCATTTTCTAATTAATTTTTTTAACTGTTCAGTTTTGAGATTTCTTTACATATTCTAAATACAAAGTCTCTGCTGAATATATGAATTGAAAGTATTTTATTTAAGTCTACTTTCCCTTTTTCTTCTTCACAGCTTCTTTCACAGAAGAAAAGAGCCACTTTTGATGAGGTCTAGTTTCTTGATTTTTTTCTTAATGGATTGTGCTTTTGGTGTCACATTTGAAAACTCTTTGGCTAGCCTTCAGGACTGAAGAATTTCTACCATTTTTTTCTATAGAATGTTTGGTTTATTTTACATATAAGCCCATGATCCATTTTCAGTTAAGTTTTGCATAAGATATGACATTTGGGACAGGATTTGTTTTGTTTTGTTTTGTCTATAGATACCCAATTTTCCCAGCATCATCTATTGAAAAATTTATTCTTCCTCCATTGAACTGCTTTTATGTGATTGTAAAAAAAAATCCACTGGGCATAATTGTGTGGGTCTGTTTTGGGTTCTCTGTTTTGTCCAATTGATCTGTGTGTTTATCCAGCTTTCAATACCATAATTTCTTGATTAATGTAGCTATAATAAGCCTTAACATTGGATAGAGTGATAGCACCTACTTTATTCTTTTTCGATACTGTTTTAGTTATTTTAGTCTTTTGTATTTTCATTTAATTTTATAATTAGCTTGTATTATGTCCGAAAACTCCTTACTAGATAGGAATTACATAAATCTATAGATCATCTCGGGGAGAAGAGACGTCTTTTCTATGTTGAGTGTTCCAATCCACGAATTTGGGAAACTTAACACTACTCTCCAATAGACATTGCAGAATTCAGCTTCAGTGCAGAGATATGGACAGCTGGAAACAGCATTACTCCCACACTAACAACAAATAAAAACCTGGACTAACTGCTCTGTAACAAATCGTTTTGATTACACTACAGAACTGATGTAACAGAGTAAACAACTAACCAAAGATCCAAAGAGACGGGCACCTACAGAAGAAACAGGACCTCCACACTTACTTCTCCTGGGGCAGATATACACAAATACCATATAAGACAGAGAGAATAATTCCAATAGAATTTTAAATGATTTACTAAAAGTGGTTCGTGGGTTGGAGTGACAGTATAAAGCTGCTGGGAACTACAAACTGAGAGGTATTAGCGCTTACAGACTTATCCCTCCATGAACTCCTGCACACATTCAAATGAAAATTATGGGAAGATTCTTACAAAAAATTCCCTCCCAGTGCTGGTTGAGGAAGAACAGCAACACTGCTGAAACATTTCCAGACCAGCTTCTCCTATCTCCAATATGGAAAAAAAAGTCTACATCTATGGGGGAGAGGCCAAGAAAAAATATTGTATTAGGGCACTGGTAGAAGCCCACTGAAGCTGAGAAAAAGAAACAAATGAAACTCAACTACTGGGGAAGGGACAGATACAGGGCTAGATCTGGAAGAAGATCAGGAACACTTGTGAAGACAAAACTTCTGAAACTCAGGGACACTATAATTGCAGAAGACAGGACTTAATCAGAACAGAGAACCAGCTGTCTACTCTTTACCAGCAGGCTAAGAAAGTGTAAAGTAAAAATGACAGTGGGATACAGATGGGAGAAGACCAAGAGAAATATTCTGTCTGGAAAATAGCCCAAAGACCCAAAGGATGAGCAGAAATTAGAAAAATAATCTCTTACACACCAGGCTAACACCTAAGCACAAAATATCACTTAAAAAAATTTAAGTCTGTGGTAACCATAGCAACAGAAACCTCAAATCCAGTCTAACTCCTATCTAGATGAACACAAACCCCTATACTTAAGGTTTACGGAAGGAAAGGTGGGCTGATCTGCAAGCATAAAAAATATTTACCTTAGTATCTACCGTTCTATACAAGTTATCCACCTTTTTTCAAAAATTGTGAAGCATGGGAAGGCAAGAAAAACACACCTGTAAGAGACAAAGCAATTATCATATGACACAGATGTTGGAACTATCAAACAGGGGATTTTAAAAAACTGTAATTAATATGTTGAAGGCTCTAATGGGCAAGGTAGACAACAGGTAATATCACGTGGGCAATTTCAGCAGAGTGATGGCAACCATAAGACAGAATCAAATAGAATTACTAGAAATAAAAAAACACAGTAAGAGAGATAAAGAATGCTTTTGAAGTCCCATGAGTAGAATAAACACAGCCAAAACATTCAGTGACACTGAAGATAAATCAACAGAAATTACTCAAACAGGAATAAAAAGAACTAACATGTAATTGAAATCTTGCAAGGAGCAGTGAGAGACACAACAAGTCAGGATACATATTTTAAGAAATAAATAGTTAAGAATTTTTCAATATTAATGACATATATTAAACCACAAATTCAAAAATCTTAAATAATGCCAAATACAAATGAAGAAATATTCAAACTCATGAAATATTCAAAGACAAAGAGAAAATCTTGATGGCAGCTGTAGGACAAAGACATTTCCTACAGAGGAACAAGATTAAAGATTACAGTGCATTTATTGTCAGAAACTATGCATTAAGACAATGAAGAGTCTTTAACAGTGCTAAAAGGAAAAAAGTCTCCCAACCCAGAATTCTAGACCAGCAAAAACATTTTTCAGAAGTAAAGAAGAGGCTGGGCATGATGGCTCACACCTGTAATCCCAGCAGTTTGGGAGGCTGAGGCAGGTGGATCACTCGAGCTCGGAAACTTGAGACCAGCCTGGGCAACACGGTGAAACTCCATGTCTACAAAAAAGTAGCTGGTACAGTGGTGCACACCTGTAGTCCCAGCTACTTGGGAGACTGAGGTAGGAAGATATCTTGAGCCCAAGAGGTTGAGGCTGCAGTGAGCTGAGATCACACCACTGCACTCCAGCCTGGGTGACAAAGTGACAGGGTGACCCTGTCTCAAAAATAATAAAATAAAATAAATAAAGGAGAAATAAAAATGTCTGCAAAACAAAGACTAAAGAAATTTATTAATAACAGACCTATCCTGCAAAAAATGTTAAAAGAATTTCTTCAAGCAGAACAACTTAGATTAGAAACTTGGATCAATCTGAAATATGAATCTTCACAAAGAAATAAAGAACACTGGAAATGGAACAAATAAACATAAAATAAAAATCATTTCAAACATACAATTGCTCTAAAAGATAACTGTTTCAAATAAAATTGTAACACTATTGTATAATTATAGCATATATAAAAGCAATATATATGAAAACAATAGCACAAAGGGTAGGAGGGAGAAATTGATAATAACACTGTTGAAAATACCTGACAATATAAGTAATGGGGTAATATATATATTTATATAGATATATATGGACATCTTTATATATGTGTATATATATACACAAATATACATAGAGATATAGCTATATACACATATATACATATTTATAGATATGTAGATATACATCTATGCATATATATGTATGCATATATACATATTATATATACATAGATACACACACACACACGGAGAGAGAGAGAGAGAGACAGGGTCTCACCCTGTTGCCAAGCTGGAGTACAGTGGCATGATCTTGGCTCACTGAAGAGTCCACCTCCCGGGCTCAAGTCATCCTCCTACTTCAGCCTCCCAAGTAGTTGGGACTACAGGCATGCACCACCATGCCCAGCTAATTTTTTTGTATTATTTGTAGAAATGATGTTTTGCCATGTTGCCCAGGCCGGTCTCAAACCTCCAGGCTGAAGCAATCCACTTCCCTTAGCCTCCCAAAGTGCTTGGATTACAGGTGTGAGTCACTGCACCCAGCCTTATGCTTATTTTTAAAGGTAGACTCAGATTAATTTTAAAAGTATATTGTAAGGCCTAGAGCAATCACTAAATGTAATTTCAAAAAGAGGTAAAATCTTATGTTTACAAAACAGATAAAATCATAAAAGCTCTGTTATTCTAAGACAGAAAAAGAAGAAAAAATAAAAAATAGAAAATAAAAAACTAGTAATATAGTATATTTTAATTCAAATATATCAATAATTATTTTAAATGTGAATGGTCTAAATACATCAATCATAAGAACAATCTTGTCACACTGGATTAAAAAAGCAGACCCAATTAATGCTCTTTACAAGAGACCCACAACAGCACAGACAGCCTAAAAGGAAAAGGGTGGAGAAAATAGGCCATGCAAAACTAACCAGAAAAAAGCAGCTGAAATATCTATATGAATGTCAGGTAAAGTAAACCACAGATATCGACCTTGGTTAAATTGTGAGTGTCAGAACATATTTGCAAAAATGTAACTATGACAATTGTCACCCTGGTGACTGCCAAGATTGACTTAGCTGAACTGATTAGCTAAATGGGTGCCCTTTTCTTCCTTTATTGCTTAATAAGGTGGAAAAAACCTTTTGAATTTGAGGCAGACTTTTCTTCTTTTCTTTGATCTAGTTCTTCTGATAAATCTGATAAAGCAGACTTGTGCAAGAGTCACCCCGTGAAAGATCCCTGGATGTCCCAGACAAAGAGCTAACTGGGTCTGGATTGGCCCTGCTCCCAGTCCAGGGGGATGCACACAGACTCAGCTTCCCAGAGTTCTGGAGTCATTCTACTTCCAGAAAAGTGATTACAATTTCCCCTGAGCCTCAAGGTCTCTGGGGATTGTGTGGCTATGGTCTACTCCTGTAAATTCCAGATCCTCATATGCAGACTTCATACATCAAGGAGTCTACTGCCTTTCCAACAAGGAATGCTTGCACATATAGTGACTGAGGGTTTGAAGGAGGGATGACTGAGGTCTCACCCCATGCAACAGAGTCACAGAGCAAATCCTATAGAGCCCTGGCCACAACACGCCTCACTGTGAGGAGATGAGGAGATGGGGGCTGGTGGTGTGGGCTTATTAGTTTTTTCTCTTGCTCACTCTTTGTTTATAGGAGTTTCTACTTTCCCAATGAAACCTACCCTTAATCGATACCCAGTTATGCTTACTTTCTGAATCACGGTACATAATAGATGAGAAACACAGAAAAGATTATCTTGGCATGGAAACCTCTGGCTAAATTCTATTTAATTTTAGTCACCTCTTGCTTACAGTGAAGCCATCTGAATGGGACTTTAAGAGACAATATTTAACAGACTCCAGATACCTTTAAGAGAATAACATAAGCACATCAGCAGTCATTAGATGGCACTAACTAGCCTTTCCTGAGTTTATGGTAGGATTGGAAGACACTGGCTGTTAAACTATGTAAGAGTCAGGTAAAAACAAAGGGTCCTGTAGAAATATGAAGAGCATAGAAATTCAATTTGATTTATATATCTGTTCTTTCCAGGTTCAAATATGTTCCTGACCAAAAATAATACACCACGTCCATATAACAAGTTTGTTACCTATATCCCCTTTTTCTTAAAGACCAGCAATTACATATATAAATGAAAGAAAGAAGGCTTAGACATTTCAGATTTGTATTGGCTTTGAACTTCAGATAGAGTTCATATTCACCCCTAGAGAATAATATGTGAATATTCACATTGAATCAGTTTCCATAAATCTATCCATAGCAACAGCTGAGAGTGCCTTTGCCTTATGAAGGGCAGCTGGCCAAGCTGAGAATCACTTATAATAAGCTGTCAAATTTAATGACCACACTTCCATTGCTGTTTTCATTTTTTTTTTAGATGAAGATTATTTAGTTCATAAAAGTTCTAAAATCAGCCCATGTCTCCAACTAAGAGAGGATGAGTTTACAGTCGGGTAAGAGAAGAAAAATCGAAACAGAACAAAACAAGCAGGCTTTCTTCCTATGAATTCCAGGAAGTCTCAAAGTCAAATATATTAATAACTGAAATAATTAGATGCATTTAGGTAAGGTCAGGCTGAAGCTATGAAAAATTCTGAACCTTAAACATATCAAAGAAAATATTTTAAATTGTTATTTTTTTTCACACAAGCAAGTACACAATGAAATTCCAAGTTGAGAGCCATCTTCATTTCGAAACCTCCTAAAAGCAGAGCCTGGGACCAGGTATTGCGTGCTGGTGGTTTTTCGAGGGAATTGCTCTCAAGAAAGGACGGTCAGGATATTGGGAGAATAAGACAGGGGAGGAGATGTCAGATTCTTCTGGTTTCAGAGAAAGCTCTGCAGCAGCGAGTATGAAAATGCACTAAGCACTTGAGATGAGAGGCTGTCAGCATGAAGTTAATTTAAACAGGTACTGTAGCTGAAATTAGAGCTGGATTGAGAGGTAATGACTAGGGCAGCAGAGGCATCTTCTCTAGAGTCCTATGGGTGTGCTTTAATGACTAAGACCTAAAACTGTGAATATTTGTATATAAACGTTCCAGTTATGCGAAAGGTTTTTCATAAGAAAGTTGACTATGTTAATAGACCTTTCAGGTCCATGTTTAAAAACAGAGTGTACCAAGATGCAGTCATCACACATGCTATGAACTGAATGTGTACCCCCAAAATTTATATATTGAAATCTTAACCCTCAATGTGATGGTATTAAGAAGCAGGGTGGGGGGGGGGGGCCTTTAGGGGGAAATTAAGTCATGAGATCAGAATGGGACTTGTGCCCTTATAAATGGAACTGATAGGGACAGGAGGCAGGAAAATTCTAAGCAGAAAAGGGCAGGGTCTCTGGCGAATCCCCACCCTCAAGCCTGAAACTGAGGCCCAAAGAGAGAACTTTATATCCGTTTTCCCAGTCACATGTTGCATTTTCCAAAACCAACCCTGGTCAACCCCACCACCCATCCTGCACCCATAAAGACTCAGGCTCCACTGGCAGAGAGCAGAGACAGGGAGAAGAGAAGCAGCAGCTGAATGTCAGAAAGCAGCGGCTTGACTTCAGAGGGATGGCTTGACGGCAGGACTTCAGGGGAAGAATGCCTTCCCACACCATCCCCTTTCCAGCTGATAGCCACTNGGCCTTTAGTAGGTAATTAAGTCATGAGATCAGAATGGGACTTGTGCCCTTATAAATGGAACTGATAGGGACAGGAGGCAGGAAAATTCTAAGCAGAAAAGGGCAGGGTCTCTGGCGAATCCCCACCCTCAAGCCTGAAACTGAGGCCCAAAGAGAGAACTTTATATCCGTTTTCCCAGTCACATGTTGCATTTTCCAAAACCAACCCTGGTCAACCCCACCACCCATCCTGCACCCATAAAGACTCAGGCTCCACTGGCAGAGAGCAGAGACAGGGAGAAGAGAAGCAGCAGCTGAATGTCAGAAAGCAGCGGCTTGACTTCAGAGGGATGGCTTGACGGCAGGACTTCAGGGGAAGAATGCCTTCCCACACCATCCCCTTTCCAGCTGATAGCCACTTCCATCAGCAGTAAAATCCCCTGCGTTTCCTATCCTTCATTTCATTTGTGCGATCTGATTTTTCCTGGACACAGAAAATGAGCTCCAGTACCATAGGACCACTAAGGCTGTCACACTGACCCTCTCTCCTCCCTGACAGAGAGCAACTGCCTCACACAAAAAGATAGAGGGCCCACTGAGCTGTTGAACACTTAAGTCGTCCCTGGAAGGCAAAGCTGAAAGAGCACACAGTAACATACACCCTTTGAGGCTTCAGGGGGCACAGATAATCCCCTCCCAGATGCTGCCATGGGCCCGCACTGAGTCTTGCTCCTGCTGGTGCCCAGAAGCACTTGCCCGGCTCCTGCACACGCTCACCTGCATGCACCCCTACCCGTGAGGGGTTGAGAGATGCGGGCTGAGTAAGCCAGACACCCCTCACTTACTGTCTCCAGAGCCCGACCATGCTGGCACTCTGATCTCCCACTCCCAGCCTCCAGGACTCTGGGAAATAAATCTCTGTTGTTTATAAGTCACCTAGTTTACGACACTCTGTTATAACAGCTAAGACACTCATAAAGTCTGAATTAACAATATTTTGTTGCCTCGGGATCTCTGATACATTTAATAGGCCATCTAAGCCAGGTTCTCTGTCAGAGAGCTTTCTGTAGTGGGAACACTAAATCTCTGACCTTTCCAAGGAGTTGGAATGATCAGAAATTGAGGGGGCAAAATTTGCAGAAACTGAAATTTGCAGATGGCGAGAATGTAGGGAAAGGAAAATAAAAAAAATAAATTCTGGTTATTTACCAGTGGTATAATTAGAACAGGGACAAAAGCCAGGGCAGGATCTGTGGGTGCACATCCACAGCTACTTTATCTAGCTCTGAGGAGTGAGGGTCATGACTGTTACCCTACTTCCCTGAGAATAAGTCAGAGCTCTTGTTGCATTCTTCCAGAGCACCCTGCTTATCCACCCTCACAGCCCCACACTTTTATCACACCAGAATGTAAACAAAACAACAGGGCCCATGTACATCTCTTTTGTTCACCTGTGTATTCATGACAGCACAGAGCCTGTTACAGAATGGACACTCAGTACATGTCTAAGAAATTATAAAAATTTCTGAAAGTATGTTTAACAAAAACAGTCAGTTTGCCAAGCTCCTCTCTCAGGTCCCCATAAGACGCGTTGGGAGGTGTACAGTAAACGATGCTGTAGGATGGAGTGCCGGCTTGGATCTCACCCTCACTCAGAAGAGGCAACCCAGTGCTCCATACTAGAAGCAAATACTGTTTGCATTTTCCCTGAAGAATTTAGAAATTCTACTCAAGAAACACCTTAGGTGTAAAATAATGATTATAACTAAGGAAAAAGTCCAATTTTTTATGAGTAGGTGCAAAAGAATAATACAAAATTGTATTAGTTCATATATTTATATAAACAACACTGGAATGGAACATTTAAAAATGAATATATTTGATTAAAGAGATAGTTGTACATGTTTTATTTCCTGAGTTGTTGAAACATCTGAACAATAAATTAAACATTTTAAAATGAAAACAACCTCTCACTACCAAAGATGTAAGCACCTATCAGGATTTGACAATCTGTTATAAATATACACAATACATAGGCATTGAAAATTTAGCACGATTATTTGCGACTGTTTCAGCTGCTTAAAATAAACATGAGCAGCACACTAATAGAATGCAAAAGACAAAACAATCTCCAGTATCCTTGATGCAACGCTAAGTCAATTTCACCTTTACAATCTGGAATTCCAGGAGCAGATGGTTGAGAGATGCCAATGGTAATCATTTTATCAGCAGCATATGGAAAGGAGTCTCACAGTGTAGAGCCACAGTATTGCCATTTCTGAGTCAGGCACAGGATTAAAACAAACTCCAGATTTTAAAATTGAATACATCAGACTCTGCTTCTTAGAATGGTTCATTTGATGCTGTTTCTCTCAGTCTTGACAAGAGATTTAAGAGGAGCTCACCATTTATTGTAATTACTAGAAATTAATCAGGAGTGATTGAAGTCACATGCTACCATGGTAACCTGGGTCCTACTGAGTAGCTGTTCTCCATTTCAAAGAATTAAATATCTGTTAATAAATTAGAGTTGAAGTCATTTCCATCTTCCCACCTCATGCCACTCCTGGTCCCTTTGACTCACTCAGCCCAGCCCTCACTCTCAGTTGTATGAAATTAAGTAACTAACAAGCCATCCTTGTGGCATTGACAAATAGGTGATTGAGGAATTTGCTTTCAGAATTCCATCACCTTTGCTAAACAAAGAAGGGCTTTTCAACCTTAGCACTATTGATATTTTGGACTGGATAATTCTTTATTAGGGGGTAGGGGAAGGAGTCCTGTGCATTGCAGAATCCCTGGCCTCTACCTTCCAGATATCAGTAGAATCCCTCTGCCCCTAGCTGTGATACCAAAAATGCCTCCAGACGTTGCCAGACGTCACCCAGGGAGCAAAATTACCCATGAATACAAACCACTGAAATAAAGGAAGATTTAAAGCACGAAATACTTTGTAAAAAAAAAAATATGTAAGTAGATGCACCTGACAGTGCACATATTATGGTCCCAATAAGCTGTTTTATATCAAAGACATGCTCATTTACATTAAATGTATGACTCGCTTTCTGATCACTGGACCTGTTTACCTACCGTTAAAGCTTAATCTAACTTGATCAAGGTCCCAATCTATGTATCCATTATGCATTTCCTCGAATTAAATAAAAAAGTCTTATAGGGAAATTTTAATCCAAATTAAGGTTTACAATGCATCTATTAGATATTTAAGGTCCCAGGAAACAGATATGGTGTCTTTTTCACTTTATATTTGCTCATTTATATTATGTTCAGCATGGTGATTCACATACAACTCCTGACAGAACATTTTGGAAGAGCTGTAAAACAAAAATAAAAATAGAACCCAAAATAACATTATGGCACTGCAGATCTAACAGTCAAGCGGCCCAATTCCCAGCCAAACACTTATTAACAAGGATATTTATAGATATTGTAAACAGAAGGGGTACTGCAAAAGATATCGTTCCATCTGACAAAAGAAAAACCAAATTAAAACAAAATACCTCAGTTTACATCAACTAGAGTGCTCCAAGGAAGGAAAAACATAACCCGATATCTTGTCTTACAATTAAACACTCAAAATGAGTTAACTATAAATATAGAGATTAACCTCATTAATTCCTGGGAGATGGAAGTGCTATTCTTTCTACAGCTAAATGCTGACACCTTTGTGCAATCTCTTCTTGGGCATAAACATGCCAAATAAGGGGTAGGTATTCCTGATAACACAGATTTTCTCTATCTCCCAGCCCTTAACTCTAACCCTAGAGCCCTTGATTAAAAGACATTCCTCCCTGCTTTGTGATACCACAACTGCAAGTTTAATAGGGAAAGACTTATTTTGCAAATGGAATTGTAATATTAAACCTACACCAGTGGGACTATTTATGGATGTTCCAGAGGACTCCTCTGTTCATAATCAAGTTGTGTCTGTTCTGGGCATATCTTTGCCCTATTATATTTAATGCATGTCAAAAATAGAAGTACTGGCACTGTACCTCACTCTATGGGCTAAAAATTCCACTGACATAGGTAAACTAGAATAAAACCTGTTAAAATTCAGGTAGACCCTGCAAAATTGTTACCTACATTTCCCCAATATTCCTAGAAGCCAGAAGCAGTGGACTCACACCTATAGTTGAAGGCCATATATCCAAAGACCTTCTCATACTCTACAATACCCTTGTAACTTTCCCTCCCTGACATTAAAGGAACCAAAAGGACAAGGATAATAGTTTGTTTGAAATCTCACGGCCATCAACAAAATTATTATCCCTTCATTTACTGTAGTACTTAAATCGATTACATACCTATCATCAAATCTACCTCAAACCACTTGCTTCACCATATTAATTGATCTTTGCTCTGTGTACCCCTATACCAAGACAGTCAATACCTTCTTTTCTTTATCTGCAGAGAACAACAATATATACGAATTGATCATGTCCTCAGGGTTCATGAAGCCCCTCCCATTTGTCTCAGGTCCTCAATAGAAGCTTCAAAGACCTAAATTTCCCTTGTGATTCAGTTTCTGATATAATAAGTAGTGAATCTCCCACTTTGTTTAGAGAACAACACAAAAGAAATCTGTAAAAACAATTCCATCTACTTGCACTTAGCCCTAGCAGAACAACAACAGAGTTTCAAAAGGTAAACCATAATGTCATAAAAACCCAATGCACTATTTAGGGAAAGACTTAGAATGGATTATCACTATATCCTAATAGGCAAAACACAATACAAACTTTTCCTAGACACCTCACAAAATAACAATTAAGATTTCCATGCTTAATTGGGTTTTGCAAACAGCGGGGTCAATTATTTTTTTCTGAGATTGCTACCTATTTATGGATTAAGTTCTCAATAGGAACTCAAGCATGAGAAAGAAAGCCTTTCATAACCTATAGAAGGCTTTCCTTTTTTTCTTTCTTCTTTGAGATGGAGTTTTGCTCTTGTTGCCCAGGCTGGAGGGCAATGGCGCATCTCAGCTCACCGCAACCTCCACCTCCCGGATTCAAGCAATTCTCCTGCCTCAGCCTCCTGAGTATCTGGGATCACAGGTATGTGCCACCATGCCTGGCTAATTTTTTTTTTGTATTTTAAGTAGAGACAGGGTTTCTCCATGTTGGTCAGGCTGGTCTCGAACTCCCGACCTCATGATCCACTCACCTCGGCCTCCTAAAGTGCTGGGATTACAGGCGTGAGGCACTGCACCCAGCCAGAAGACTTTTCAATAGACCCCCCTCTTCCATAGGCATCCCTAACTATAAAACACCCTTTTGTCCATTTGTATATAAGCCATATAGACAATCTCTTGTAGGTTTCACTTATGAGACCGATCAAAAACCCATCTCTTACTAAAACATCCGAGACCCAGTTGCAAAGTCTTAACCCTGTGGTCTTAGAGAAATAGACTGTAAAAATTACTGCAGTGGCCAGGCACGGTGGCTCACGCCTGTAATCCCAGAACTCTGGGAGGCCAAGGTGGGCAGATCATAAGGTCAGGAGATCGAGACCATCCTGGCTAACATGGTGAAACCCCATCTCTACTAAAAATACAAAAAATTAGCCAGGCGTGGTGGTGGGCACCTGTAGTCCCAGCTACTCGGGAGGCTGAGGCAGGAGAATGGCGTGAACCCAGGAGGCGGAGTTTGCAGTGAGCCGAGATCGCACCCCTGAACTCCAGCCTGGGCGACAGAGCGAGACTCCGTCTCAAAAAAGAAAAAAAAAATGCTGCAGCTTCTGTTGGACTAGCTCTAGGTTCCCCCACATAATTTAACAGTTCTTCATTAATACAGACATTACTAGCAACTGAGGGCATGCAACACTCTCATCCAGCCATCAACCTCCACTGAGATGCTGCTACTCTGTTTCACATACTGTTCACAGCTGAATCGTGCCACTCCCCTGACCCTACCAAAAGGCAGGGAACCTCTTAATCAACTTACTTCAGCTAAGGAACTTTCTGTAACTTACTTAGATTTATTAGAGACTCATGTGGTTTGAATCCTAACCTAATATTAGTTGTTGTTGGATCGTGACTCAAAAATTAAATGAGAAACTATCAAGAAGAATACGCTATCACTTACTTAAGCTATCCTTTAAAATATAGATCTCTACCTGGAATAAACTCATCTCAGATGGCAAAACTTGATTACTTGTTATACATGATAAAGAGCTTCTCAATAAACCAAAGACCAGAGAGTCAATATATATACAGACAACAGGTATGCTTCTAAACTAACATGTGGGGAGGCTTTGAAAACAATTGGGGTTTGGACATCCACTTGTAAAGAAAGGACAAGTTACAGAACGTTTAGTTGCATTCTCACTTCCTAGACAAATAGCTATTATAAAAGTTGAGGCCCATGCAAAAAAAAGAAAAAGATAAAGACAAAGAAAAAAGCTAAAAGACATACTCTAGCAGGTTATTGTGCCAGAAAGGCAGCCTCGAGGTAATAATTCTAACTAAATCCCTAAAGTATGAATCTCTGGAGGGATAACAACGAGGTAGACATTCTTCTCTCTGCACATGACACGTACTCTAAGGTTGACCACACAACTGGACATAAAACAATCCTCAAATTTAAAAAATCATACCAACCACACCCTTGGACCATAGTGCAATAAAAATAGAAATCAATACTAAGAAAATTGCTCAAAGTCATACAATTACATGGAAACTAAACAATCTGCTTCTGAGTGATTTTTGGGTAAATAATGAAATTAAGGCAGAAATCAAGATGTTCTTTGAAACTAATGAGAAAAAAGATACAACATACCAGAATCTCTGGGACACAGCTAAAGCAGTATTATGAGAGAAGTCTTTAGCACTAAACATCCACATCAAAAAGTTAGAAAGATCTCAAAGTAACAGCCTAACATCACAACTAGGAACTCGAGAAACAAAAGCAAACCAACTCTAAGGCTAGCAGAAGACAAGAAATAACCAAAATCAGAGCTGAACTGAAGGAGACTGAGCTGTGAAAAATCATACAGAAGATCAACGAATCCAGGTATTGGTTTTTTTGAAAGAATTCATAAGATACATAGACCACTAGCAAGACTGACAAAGGAAAAAAAAAAAAAAAAAAAGATCCAAAACGCAGTCAGAAATGACAAAGGAGATGTTACCATTGACTCTACATAGAAACAAAAAATCTTCAGAGACTGCTTCCAACACCTCTATGCATATGAGCTAGAAAGCCCAGACAAAATGAATAAATTCCTGGAAACATACAACCTCCCAAGATTAAATCCCCAAACAGGCCAATAACAAGACCCCAAATTGAATCAGTAATAGAAAGCCTACCAACCCGAAACCCAGAACAAGGTGGGTTCACAGCTGACTTGCACCAGATACATAAACAAGAGCTGGTACCATTTCTACTGAAATGACTTCAAAAAATTAAGGAGGAGGGACTCCTTCCTAAGTTATTCTATGAGGTCAGCATCATCCTGATACCACCAAAAACCTGACAGAGTCACACACACACAAAAAAAACAAAACTTCAGGCCAATATCCTGGATTAACATGGATGCAAAATTCCTCAACAAAATACTTGCAAACCAAAACCAGCAGCACATCAAAGAGCTAATCCACTGCTATCAAGTAGGCTTTATCCCTAGGCCGGAAAGTTGATCCAACATATGCATATTAATAAACTTGATTCATCACGTAAACAGAACTGAAAAAAAAGTCACATGATTATCTCAATAGATGCAGAAAAGGCTTTTGATAAAAGTCTATCTCTCTTCATGTTAAAAACGCTCAATAAACAAGGTATTGAAGGAACATACCACAAAATAATAAGAGTCATCTTCTATGACAGACCCATAGCCAACACCATACTGATTGAGAAAAGCTGCAAACAGTCCCTTTGAAAATTGGAACAAGACAAGGATGCCCTCTCTCATCAGTCCTATTCAACAAAGTACTAAAAGTTCTGGTCAGCAAAAAACAGGCAAGAGAAAGAAATAAAAGACATCCAAATAGGAAGAGAGGAAGTCAAGCCATCCCTGTTTACAGATTATATTATTCTATATCTATAAATATCCATATTCTCTGCCTAAAAACTCCTTGATCTGATAAACAACTCCAGAAAAGTTCAATGGTAAACAACAATGTACAAAATTAGTAGCATTCCTATACACCACCAACACACAAGCTGATGACCAAATCAAGAGTGCAATCCTATTCACAATAGCCACAAAAAGAATAAAATACCTAGGAATACAGCTAACCAGAGAGGCAAAGGACCTCTACAGTGCAAATTACAAAACACTGCTCAAAGAAATCAGAGATGACACAAACAAATGGAAAAACATTCCATGCTCACAGACAGGAAAAATTAATACTATTTAAATGGCCATATTAGCCAAACCAATTTACATATTCAATGTTATTCCTTTCAAAATACCAATGACATTCTTCACAGAATTAGAAAAAGCTATTTTAAACTTCATGTGGAACCAAAAAGAAGCCCAAATAGCCAAGGCAATCCTAAGCAGAAAGAATAAACTGGACACATCACATTACTCAACTTCAAACTATACTCCAAGGCTACAGAAACCAAAACAACATGGAACTGGTTCAAAAACAGACACAGAGACCACTGGAACAGAATAGAGAGCCCAGAAATAATTTCACACACATACACCCATCTGATCTTCAATGCAGTTGACAAAAGCAAGCAATGAGGAAATGATTGCCTACTCAATAAAGGTGCTGGGATAACTGCCTAGCATATGCAGAAGATTGACACTATACTCCTTCCTTACACCACATACAAAAGTCAACTCAAGACAGATTAAAGACTTCACTATAAAACCTAAAACTATAAAAACCCTGGAAGATAATCTAGGAAATACCATTCCAGACATAAGACCTGGCAAAGATTTCATGACAAAGATGCCAAAATCAACTGTAACAAAAGCAAAAATTGACAAGTGGGACCTAATTTAACTAAAGAGTTTCTGCTTAGCAAAATAAGCTATCAACAAAGTAAACAGACAACCTGCAGAACGGGAGAAAATATTTGCAAACTATGTATCTGACAAAGGTCTAATATTCAGAACCTATAGAGAACTTAAATTCACGAGCAAAAATCCACATTACAAAGTGGGCGAAGTACATGAACACTTTTCAATAGACACACATGTGGCCAACAAATGTGAAAAAATATTCAACATCACTAACCGTTAGAGAAATGCATATCAAAACCACAATGAGATACCATCTCAAACCAGTCAGAGGGCTATTTTTTTAAAGTAAAAAATATACATATATATACACACATAAATATATACACATATATGCTATATATACATATATATGCTATATATGTGTGTATATATATGTATATGTATATACACACATACATATACATATATATATATGCTGGTGAGGCTATGGAGAAAAGGGAACACTTATAGATTGCTGGTGGGAGTGTAAATTAGTTCAGCCATTGTGCAAAGCAGTTTGGCAATGGCTCAATTAACTCTAAGCAGAACTACCATTCAACCCCAGTAATCTCATTACTGGGTATATACTCCAAGGAATATAAATTGCTCTACCATGAAAACACAGGCATGTGCATGTTCATCATAACACTATGCACAATAGCAAACACATGAGATCACCTTAATGCCCATCAACAGTAGATTTGATATAGAAAATATGGTACACATACAGCATGGAATTCTATGCAGTCACAAAAAAGAATGAGATCATGTCCTTTGCAGCAACATACATCTGAAGGCCATTATTCTAAGCAAAGTAACCCAGGAACAGAAAATCAAACACCACACGTTCCCATAAGTGGGAGTTAAATATTGAGTACATATAGACACAAAGAAGGGAAAAAAAGAAAACAGGCCCTACTTGAAGGTAGAAGGAGAAAAGAGGGTGACATTCAAAAAACTACCTATTGAGTACTATGCTTATTACCTGGGTGACAAAATAATCTGTACACCAAATCCCCATGACATGCAATTTACCTATATAACAAACCTGCACATGTAACCCTGAACCTAAAATAAATGTAAATAAACAACAAAGAGGTTGTTTATAACATATAAATGCTCGGCCTCTGATTCTGAAAAGGAAAAAATGGAAAAAATTTGGTTGGACCCTCACTTTGATAATATCTGGGTCTCTCAAGATGGCCATTTGGTAGCATCAGATAATTTCAAATGAATGTCAGCTAAATCTCTTCATGAAACTACTCATCATAGTGCAGACAAATTGGTTATTGTCCTAAATCAACACTTCTGGGGAAACATTAAAAAGACAGGCAAGATTATTTGTTGTGTTATGTATCACCTGTTAACAACATAACACCAGAGAAAGTGCTGAGGAAGTTGTAAGGGTCCTTTGAATGCCTTCAGGTGGATCTTATCCAGCTTCCATCCTCAAGAACAGGTTCTAGGTATTATTGTAGCTTTCTTACTTGCCCAAAAGCTATAGCCCTCACAGTCACTAAAAGTCTAACTGATTTTGTGTTTCCAACCTGGGGCATACCAACTTTTGTATCAAGTGACTGAGGCTCATACTTTACAGGAATCATCATAAAAGGACTCTGTAATGATTCACTTTGTATGCAAAAATTACACTACCCTTATTAACCACAATCATCTACAAAGTTTGAAAAAAATAATGGCATCCTTAAAATTTGCCAAACTCCCAGAAACCCTTAAGCACCCTTACTCATGTTACTCCCACTATCCCTAATGTCCCTCAGGGATACACAGTTACCAACCACAAACTGGTAACTAGAAGGCCCATGTGTTCTGATCACCTCTTTTTCATCCCATCGGTGAAGGAGGGAGTTCTCACCCCAAATAGTATGAGATGGCTGAACACATAATACCCAGCACTGGAAGGATAAAAATTGTAGCACTTTATTAGTCACATATACTCATAGCCTGAGAGAATGAGGATGCCACCAGGGCCACATGGGGGCTGAACTGTGCTTGGGAATAGAGTGAAACAGTAGGGACTGTGGGAAGCAGGCTTCGAAGTGATAAGAGCATTAGGTGACCCTTGGTTCTTACAGGAGGCTATGACTGGTTTGAATAATTTCATAGGCTGGCAAGGAGGTGAAACTCATTAAGTTGAGAATTAGGGGGGCTGCAGTTTGATCAGCTAATAGGAAAATCAGCCAAGTGGGGGTCCTTTCCCTCTACTCGGAGAGTATGCCTGGCAAGAACAGGGGAATACAGACCTAGGCTTTTAGGGCCCTGTAAGGCTCAAAAATATGAAAGCAACACTTGAAAGTTTAGGTCTCACAATACACCATATGTTTAGGGAATTCATCCTGTTATTAGACTCCTCCCTTCTGCACAGAGACATGGCAAAGAACTGCAAGAGACACACGTACTATAGCTATCACCAATAGATTAAGGCTGCCCTCCCACATCCTCTTAAACAGCCTCTATATGCTCTTCAACTGGAGATTTCATCTACTTGAAAAAAAAATCAGAGAAAAATTACTCTTGAACTCTGTTGGAAGTACTGTTAGTATTGTTAACAACAGTATAGTGAAACCCAAGTCATGTTTCACAGCTAACAATCCAGAACTCTATAGAATTAGAACATAATTCCAATAGCCTCAAATTCAGGTTTCTCAAAGATCTTCTAGAAGCATCTGATATTTTGAATTAGACGGATGACCTCTGAAACAAGCAGAGGACCTTGTTTAGTGGACTTCTGCCCAAGACATCAGACTCAGACTCCTGTTTAATTTTCCATCTGATTGGTTATAATTCTTATTATTTTATGAATATCTGGTTGTTTACACCCACAATAACCCTCTCTTTCTGTATTGTAATGGCTAGGTCAGAACATACTAATTCTAATGTCTAATGCCACTCTTAAATTATTCCAAAGAGTAGCCACTGCCAATTTACCAAATGCTGGATATACCTTTCATCACCAGACCCCAATTATAAAACCCTCTGGATAATTCTGTTTTCATCAAATGAAACCAAAAGGAATTACAGCCAAATAATGCTATCATTATGTAATTATTATAAAAAGCAGAATAAATTACACCTATGTAGACAAATGACTTTTCTAAAAATCAACCTATTATTTTGCTAGTGTTCCTCTTTCCCAAAGCACCAATTATTACAATCTATTGATCATATTATAGGTAATTCTCAAAATCTTTCTAGAGCAGTGGACAAATTGCTTGTCACCAGGAAGACTCAAAGATTCACACCAGTTAGAATGGCAATCATTAAAAAGTCAGGAAACAACAAGGTGCTGGAGAGATGTGGAGAAATGGGAACCTTTTACACTGTTGGGATTGTAAACTAGTTCAACCATTATGGAAAACGTATGGCGATTCCTCAAAGGATCTAGAACTAGATGTGCCATATGGACACAGCCATCCATTACTGGTATATCCAAAGATTATAAATCATGCTGCTATAAAGACACATGCAACGTATGTTTATTGCGCACTATTCACAACAGCAAAGACTTTGAGAATCAACCCACATGTCATCTGCTGACAGACTGGATTAAGAAAATGTGGCAATATACACCATGAATACTATGCAGCCATAAAAAGGATGAGTTTGTGTCCTTTGTAGGGACATGGATGAAGCTGGAAACCATCATTCTCAGCAAATATCACAAGAACAGAAAACCATAACACCTGCATGTTCTCACTCATGGTGGGAACTGAACAATGAGATTCATTGGACCTCCGGAAGGCGGAAATCACACACGCGGGGCCTATCATGGGAGGGGGGGATGGGGAAGGGATTACATTGGGAAGTTATACCTGTTAAATGACAAGTTGATGGGTGCTGATGAGTTGTGGTGCAGCAACCAACATGGCAAAGTAAATACGTATGTAACAACCTGCACGTTATGACCATGTACCCTAGAACTTAAAGTATAATAATAATAATAATAGTAAAGATTTAAATATATAACCTAGCTAACATAAGACCTCAGTTATGACCTCATGTTATTAACAACTAGTTATTTTCCTGGTTCTTCATGAAGCCATTGGATACTACCTTTTTCCAGGATGGTTCTGTTTGCCCCAGACTAACATTTCATGCACTTAAGGAAAACTATTGCAAGATCTGTCTGTATACAGAGCCTTTATTCTATAAATCACCAATGCTGGAAATCCTAACTCAGACACAAGTTTCAAAACAGGGTCATCCTTGATTATTTGGGCACTCAACCTGGGGGAATTATTAACTCGTCATTTATGCAAATGATCATAGCAGTATTCCCCAAAATAGGAATCAGAAAAATAGAAAAAAACACTGTAAGGAACTCATCACTAACTCTGTCATAAGTTACTAATGATTCTACTTCTTCCCTAAATGGAATACAGATCAGTCTCAATGTATTGGGCATAAGTACTGATGTACAGTCACATTGCTTAAGATTTTCTTGTTGGCTAGTAATGATGATGCCTGTCCCACTGCAAACACTTCTTGCTGTATCTGAATGAATGAAAAAGACAAGGTAGGGAAAAGCTACTTGGCTAAGGTTAAACTTCATGGCCTACAGGATTTTCTCTTTTAGTCTGAGTTAGGCAATTAGAGTTCCTGGTTCTGAAATCCCAGAGAAACTATTGTTTTTATTTTCCTCATAGTGATCATGATGCTGGTTTGGTGCACTCTATTCAGAGTTTTAAATGCTTCTGTACAGCTGTTCTCCGACTAAATGATCACCATGGTGACATAACAACAAAAAAACAAGATCTACAATTCCAATGACTAAGGAGAAAACTGAACAACTCTTAAGTGGCAAAGATCTTGATTTTCAGCATTCCCTGTATGAGTCAATCTCTCAGAAATGAGACAATGACACAGAGGGAGGACAGTGAGACTGAATACACCAATTGCCAATGGGGAGACAACATATAACAATAGAAGTCTACTCACAGCCTCCTTACCAACCAATTTGAAAAGTTAAATTACTACCTCTGCTGCAGTAGGCCCAGAACAGTCAAAAAATGATTTAAACATAGGCAAAATGTTCATGAACATAAACAAAAGTTTCTTAACAAAATATAAACAAATAAAATTTGCCAATATCTGTTAACAACTTAATATGTGCTTACCCTTGCTTGATCCATGCCTCAGCTATTCCATTTTTCATATCTGTGAAAAACATGTACACAAATGCAAAAGACTCTGTATGCTAGTGTTAACTGCAGCATTTTTACAACTAAAAAATGAAAGTGACATAAATATTTGTCAACTGGGAAACACCACCATATAAGCATGCCATATTTACTAGAGCAGGAAAAAATTTATAGTTCCATATTCAGTAAGTTAGACAAGTACCTAAAACATACTATTCCGTGTAAAAAAAATGAGTTACAGAGTAACATAAAAAGTTAAAGAACCATAGAAAAAAATTAAAACACCCAAAGTTTTATATTAAATATAAATAATTGAGGTCATGTATGGCCGGGCACAGTGGCTCAGACCTTTAATCCCAGCACTTAGGGAGGCCAAGGCAGGCGGATTACAAGGTCAGAAGATCAAAACCACCCTGGTTATCATGGTGAAACCCCATCTCTACTAAAAATACAAAAAAATAGCTGGGTGTGGTGGTGGGCACCTGTAGTCCCAGCTACTCGGGAGGCTGAGGCACGGGAATGGCATGAACCTGGGAGGTGGAGGTTGCAGTGAGCTGAGATCACGCCACTGCACTCCAGCCTGGGTGACAGAACAAGACTCCGTCTCAAAATAAATAAATAAATAAA
>NW_016812078.1:1418804-1421111 GCF_001698545.2 Rhinopithecus bieti | reverse complement strand
AAATAATAAATAAATAAATAAAATAGGTCATGTATTACTTGATTAATTTTAAAAGTCAACAAATATAGTACATTGATAGCAAAAAGAGGTGGGAAAAGGAGGAGTGCTGAAAAAAAAAAATCAGAGATTAAACACATTCCCTGACTAAGTAGAGATTGAAGAAATAAAGCAATACATAAATATATATGTGTACCACCTCAAGTTTCAATGCAAAATATCCAAGGAACTAGAAATAATGATCAACACATATAGAAAGGAAGGCATAAGAAGAGCTGAAAATGTAAGTGAACCTTTTCTTGATCTGTGAAAGAAAAAGTAAAATAAAGTCGCAGACATGGATATAAACCCAAAAACATTAATTAAAAGCAGTCCTCCTAGAGAGCAAGAAAGATTCCATGAGGGCAGAGGACTGTGGTTTTTCCATTATAGGTACTTGTGTTACTTCCTTTGATTTCTTTAGTCTGTGGATAAATATATTACTATTATTTTAAATTTTAAAGCTTTACAAAGGGCTCAACTCCATAACATTTTGTATACAAAGCTCAATTATGCTGTTTGAGTTTAGTGATATGACAGAAGTTATGATTTAATACTTACTTGAACACTGAGACATCATCTTTTGGAAAGACATGTGAACAAGATCATGGAGTAGGAAGCTCTGGACCCTCCACCCCAAAAACAAACTGAATTCACCAACGATATATGGACAAATTCCCTTTGTGAGAAAGAGGAAATGAATTAAAAGGTTCCTGCAACTTGGTCAAATACGAAAACACTCACTCAGGCCAAAGGAGATTCAGAACAGTCCTCTTATCAGAGACTCTTCCCCAGTGCAGTACCATATGATCAGAAAGAGACACCCTACCTCCTAGATACATCCAGGGGTTGAAAGTAGTTAGTTTGTATGTCCAGTGCTTCATCTTTCCCCAGAGGACTGGCTTTTCTCTTGCCAGTATTGAAACTCTGATTGGTCCAACAGTGTCCAGCTACCTGGGAGAGAACAGAGGCAGCAGATTGAGCTGGTAAATGCCAATGATCCTCCCTGCTGCTTAGAACAAAGAGAACAGATGAAAATCCCAGCTTTCAGCTCTCCCCTAGAGAGGGTAAGAGCTAATTTGTGTAACCAATACCCCACCTTCTCTAGGGCTGCCCAAAGAACTAGCATGTTTCTTGCCAGTTTTTGAGCTCTTACAGGTCTGGCACATTCCAGCCGCACAGAGGAGAATAAAAATGGCAGCATGGGCTGATAGAAACCATGGATTCTCCTTGCCCTTGGCAGAGAACAGAGAAAGCAGGAAAAACCCACAACTGTTTACTTTTCCCTGGGGAGAAAAAGAATAGAGGCTCCTGAAATCTCTGGCTGAGCTAATTGATGGGGATCTTCTCCGTACAAGTCTGTGAGACTGAGTGAGGTGCCTGTTTTGTCTAATGCCCAGACATCAACACAGAGAATCAAGGGAAAAAAGAAGCAGTCAAAGATGTTCCAAAGAAAGAAATAAGATAAATCCTATAGGATAAGTCACTGGAAATAATTCAGTTAGAGAGGAAAAAGAATACGAAAGAGTAAAAAAAGCCTGATAAAATTATTATACACCAAGTGGACCAATATATGCATTAGGTGAATTCCAGAGGAGAAGACAAAGGATAAAAAAATGTATTTAAATAAATAATGGCTGAAAACTGCACAAATTAGGGAGGAAAATGGACTTCAGATCCAAATACCCCAAAGGACACCAAATAAGAGGAACTAAAAAAATTCACAGCAAAACACATTAAATCAAATGGTCAAAAGCAGATTCAAAAATCATAAACAAAATACTAACAAACTGAATTCAATAACATTAAAAGGACCATACATTATGTCATAGTGAGATTCATACCTGGAATGCAAGGATGGTTCAACTTATGAAATTTAATTAATGTGATATGCCCATTAACAGAATGAAGGATAAGAATTACATGAGCAACTCAAAAGATATAAAATGCATTGACAAAATTTAACACCTTTCAGCATAGCAACTTCCAACAAAATTATCTCAACATAGTAAAAACTATCTAGGAAAATCTCAGAGTTAACATCAAACTCAATGGTGAAAAACTAAAAGCTTTGCCTCTAAGATTAAGAACAAGGCAAGGATGTCCACTCTTACCACTTCTATTCAAGATAGCACTGGAAGTCCTAGCAAGTACAAGGAAGAGAAATAAAAGTCATACAAATTAGAAAGGAAAGAAAATTGTCCCTGTCTAAAGACAGCATGATCTTCTATGTAGAAAACCCTAAAGACTACATTGGGCGGGGGGGGGGGG
>NW_016812078.1:1396757-1416817 GCF_001698545.2 Rhinopithecus bieti | reverse complement strand
GGGGGGGGGGTGGGGGGGGGGGAGCTCTTAGAACTAATCGAAGAATTCAGTGAAGTTGAAGGATACAAAAATCAATGTAGAAATCAGTTGCATTTCTATACATTAACAAACTATCTGTAAAAAATTGGAGAACAATCCAATTTACAATAGCAACAAAAAGAGTAAGATAAACTTAATTAAAGAAGTGAAAGACTTGTATAACGAAAACTGCAAAACACTGATGAAAGAAATTAAACAGGTCACAAATACTAAGACATTCTGTGTTCATGGATTGAAACTCTTAATATTGTTAAAATGTACACAGTACCTAAAGCAACATGTATAGATCCAAAGAAACCCTACCAAAATTCTAATGGTATATTTTACAGAAATAGATAAAACAAGTACAAAATTCATATGAAACTACAAAAGACTATTAATTGACCAAGCAATCTTGAGAAAAAACAAAGCTGGAAGCATTATACTGCCCAACTTCAAAATATATTACAAAGTCATAGTAATCAAAACAGTATGGTACTGGCATAAAGATAGACATAGATATGCATGTATTTATGGGTATATAGGTATACACCTATGTGTATGTGTGTATGCATATGTGTGGGTGTATGTATCTCAATGAAACAGAATAGAGAACCCAGAAATAAATCAATACATACATATTCAACTCATCTTTGGACAAGATTGTCAAAAATACACATGGGGAGAAGACAGTCTCTTCCATAAGAGGTGCTAAGGAAACTGGATGCAAAAGAATGAAATTGCACCCTTATCTTACACAGACACAAAAATCAACTCAACTCAAAACGAAGACTTAAACACAAGACTTGAAACTTTCAAACCCCTAGAACATAGAGGAAATGCTTTCGGACATTGGCCTTAGCAATTATTTTATGGATATATAATCAAAAGCACAGGCAGCAAAACCAAAAATAAATAAATGGGATTACATCAACCTAACATGCTTCTGCACAGCCAAATAAATAAGCAGTAGAATGAAAAGGCAACCTATGGAATGAAGAAAATGATCAGAAAAGGTGAATAAACATTTTCCCAAAGAAGACATACAAGTGTTCAACACATATAAGAAAAAATGCTGAACATCACTAGACACCAGGAAAATGCAAGTCAAAATCACAGTGAGATATCATCTCGTGCCTGTTAGAATGGTTATTATTTTTAAAAAGGTAATAATTGTTGGTGAGGATGTACAGAAAAGGGAACCCTTGCACATCCTTGTTGGTGGGAATGTATGATAGTGCACCCATTTGGAAACAGTAAGGAGAGTTATCAAAAAATTTAAAAAAGAACTACTATATGATCCAGCAATCCCACTCTGAATATTTATACAAAAGAACAGAAATTAGTATCTTGAAGTTATATTGACATTCCCATGTATTCCCAGTATTCACAATAGCCATGATGTGGAAACAACCTAAGTGTCGACTGACTGATGAATGAAGATAATGTAATATATACATACAATGGAATATTATTCAGCCTTAAAAAAGAAAATTCTGCAATATGTGACAATATGGATGAAGCTTGAGGATATTACACTAAATGGAACAAGCCAGTCACAGAAAGTCACATGCTGCATGATTCCACTTATATTAAGTATCTAAAATAGTCTAATTCATAGAGTCAAAGAGTAGAATTGTGGTTGCTGGGGGTTGTGGGGAGGGGGAAATGGGGAGTTAATAGGAAAAGGCATAAAGTTCCAGTTAAGCAAGATAAATAAAATATAAGTCTGCTGTACAACTTTGTACCTATAGTCAACATCATTTGTATACTTTAAATTTCAGAGGTCAGGATACAAAATTACAGCTAGATAGGAGACGTAAGTTCTGGTGTGCTGTACCACTCAGGATGACTATAGTTAACAATAATATATAGTTTCAAATAGCCAGAAGGAGCATATTGGAGGTGCCCAACACAAAGAAATGATAAATGTTTAAGATGATAGATATACCAATTACCCTGATCTGATCACTATAGATTGTATGTATCAAAACATCACTAGGTACTTTATGAACACATATTAATCATTGGTCAATTTAAAAATAAAATTAAAAAATTTCAGAGGATAGACCTGATATTAAGTGCTTTTACCACAATAATTATTTTAAAGACAAAATCTTCTGTTTTAACTTTCTGTTTTGATTTTTTAAATAAACTTTTGGTTTTAGAATACTTTGACATTAAACAAACGTGAAGCTAGTGCAGTTCCCATATACCTTAACCCAACTTCCCCTATTATTAACTATTTACATTAATCTAGTACATTTATCATGATTAATAAACTAATATTGATACACTATTAACTTTAGCCCATATTTAATTCAGATCTGCTTAGGTTTTACCTAGTTTCTTTTGCTGCTCCAGGATCCCACCCAGGATACCGTATTACATTGTCATGTCTTCTTCATGTCTTCTTTCGCTCCTCTTGGCTGTGACAGTTTCTCATATTTTTCTTGTTTTTGATAACCTCACCAGTTTTTACTAGGTTGGTGCAAAACCGCAATTGCTTGTGCACCAACCTAGTAAAAGGACTGCTCAATATTTTGAAGAATTTCCCACATTTTGGATTTGTCTGATATTGTCTTATAGTTTGACTGAGCTTGTGAGTTTTTGGAAGATTCCAGTGGTGTACTGCCATTCTCATCACATTATATAAAGGGCACATAATACTAGTATAACCTATCACTGTTTATGTTAACCTTGATTATGTGGCTAACGCAGTATTTATCAGGTTTCTCCACCGTCAAGTTATTTTTTCCCCTTTCCGTACTCTATTCTATGGAGGGAATTCACTATGCACAATCTACACTTAAGGAGTGGGAAGTTATGTTCCATTTTCTTGTGGCCAGAGTATATCTATAAATTATTTGTAATTCTTCTACAGGAGATCTTTCTCTATTCTCCCTCATTTATGTAACAATTTTTTATTTCAGTATGAACTTGTAGATATTTTATACTTTGAGTTATAATCCAATGCTCCTTTATTTATTTTGTCACTCAAATTATCCCAGCTGTGACCACTGGGAGCTCTTCCAGCTGGCCCGTGTCCCTTCAATATACCCCATTGTAGTGGGGTGGGGGTGTGCATGTGCACACACACGTGTGGTTTTTTGAGGCTCATGCCTAAGTAATCCTCAGCTCAGGACCAAAGGTAGTTCTACTCTGGGGCTTCTTTTTATGTAAATAGAAATGATAAAATATAAAAGAATTACCTCTTTAAAGACCCTATATCTAAATACAGTCGCATTCTGAGGAACTGAGGGTAAGGACTTCAACATATAAATTTTTTAAGGGACAAAATCCAGCCCATAACGCCCTATCCTCTGCCCTCCTCACACCAAATTCATGTTCTTTTTACATGCAAAATACATTAACCACATCCCAACAGACCTGAAGTCTGAACCCATTTCAGCAAAAGTCTGCTGAAAATATCATCTAAATCAAGTATGGGTGAGGCTGGAGCTATGATTCATCCTGAAGCAAATTCCTTTTTAGCTGTGAACCTGTGTAACAAGGCAACACGTTATCTTCTTTCAAAATACAATGGGTGGGACAAGGCATTCAACAGACCTTTCTATTCCAAAAGGGTGAAATCAGAAAGAAAGGGGTAATGGGTCCTGAGCAAGTTCAAAACCAAGCAGGACAAATTCCTTTAGATTTAGAGGTTTGGTCACGGTAGAGGTTTTAATGATCATAGATCTCTTTGAAGACGACCATGTCATCCCCAACCAGGACAGTGAGAAGCCCAACTAGAACACCTCTGACTTCATCACATCCTATTATTTCCTTTCACATGAGAATTCAAGTGTTTTGCACCAACATGGCCAAAAACATGTGCTATAGCCACAGACACCAACCAGCAGGCAGCTGAGACCTTGCTATGAATGATGACACTCCTCTCCTTAAAACACTTTCATCTATATTGGTTAGTAATAATTTACTGTATGTTTCAAAATGGCTAAAAGAATAGGAATTAGAATGTTCCTAATACAAAGAAACGATGGATGCCCCAGTTATCCCAGTTTGATCACTACACGTCATACATTTATATCAAAATAGCACATGTACCTTATAAATATGTACAACTATTATACACATAATTATCATTGTACACATAATGTGTAATTTAAAATTTATTAAGTAAAAAGGAATGAGGCCACTTTTGAACTTGCAGATGGAAAACTTTCTAATTTGAAATCGAAGCACTGCCATACATCCAACTAAAAGATTTCTAATCCAAACTTGGTGACATCTCAGGATTCCCTCGCAGCCAGCCTCTGTAAGGACTGCCTCAGGTAGGTCTCTGTAGCCTTCTTTCCATCACATTCCTCACCACACCTATTGGATCTGTCAGCCCCACTATCTCTTGCACTCCAGTTCCTGAGCTCATTAATTGGCTGTTTCTGATAAGAAGATGGCTGAGAATCCCTGTCCAAACAGATCCCCATCATGTTTATCATTAGCAATAACACCACCAGTGAGTGCACGACACATATTCAGGATATAATTCAGAATACAGAATTGAACTCAGGACCGATCAGCGGAATTAGTATCAGAATTTAAATGCTGAGACAGAAACATGAGGCAAAACGGTAATGCTCTCTGCAGGGAAAAGGGAAAGTTGCTTGATGGGGTGGAGGTTTCTGGGGGTTCTGTCACATTGAATCACGCCTGACTTGGAAATAATTTGCATGAGTTCCCTTTAAATATGTGCAGGCAGGATGAAGCTCATAAGCGCTGCCAGAAATGTCACACCATTCAGACTTTCATTTGTTTTCCTTGCCTTCAGTCCAACAATAATATGGGCAAAAAGATGTCACTTACCCAAAGGCATGGCAGATGTTGCTCTAAGAGTTGTTTATGCAAATTGCAGTCCAATTACACGGCCCAGAATCAGCTCTACATCACTCACTGTAGTTCTCCCTGTGCTACCCTCTCCAGCTCTCAAATCTCATTGTTTATGGAAATTTCAGGACAATTTCTAGAGTAGAAGATCTCTGTCAAATTCTAGCACTTTAAGGTAATGAATATCACCTGGGAGTTGTTCTCTACTGCAGCCTTCAAGACATGTGATTACCAAACTTTGGGAAAGGGCACCGCAGGCAAGCATGACTGTGAGCATCTGAATTTCCAGTCCACCCTTAAGCCTGGCTCCCTGGAGTCCTGAGCACCCTCGTCAGCCTTGACTTCATCCTAGCTCTACTGATTATCACAACCTCTAGCCCAAGCTTGTCCAACCTGTGAACCGTGGGCCACATGCCACCCAGGATGGCTTTGAATGCAGTCCAACACAAATTCGTAAACTTTCTTAAAACATTAAGAGATTTTTTTTTTCTTTTAGCTCATTAGTTATTGTTAGTGTTAGTGCATTTTATATGTGGCCCGAGACAATCCTCTTTCTTCCAATGTGGCCCAGGGAAGCCAAAAGATTGGACACCCCTGCTCTTCCCAATTTTTAAATGAAGCAGTAGTTCCCATTTAATGGCTATGCCTGAAGACACACAGGACAATAAAATGCCCTGGTCAAAATAATAATAATAATAATAAGGCTATTTAATAGGCCTTAGACTGTACTTACAAGTAGAGAAATGTGAACATTGCAATCTCATTACAATATACTGTAAACATTTACAACAGTACCAGACACTTTTTGTAAACAAAATAATGACCTTTTGTATTAAACGAATTCAGCCAAGCTAACATTTCCATGAATTATTTCACCATAGCATGGAAGAAACTACAGAGAGCATGTTACTTTGGGTCATGGGTCTTAAGTACGTAAACTCCAGTCCAGCTAATCTTTTATATTTCATCATAGACTCTAACATTCTTCTTCTTAATTTTGTTTTGATTCCCAAGCATTAGTGTGGATTTGCATTGGTAAAGGGAGATGAACTCCATTAACAGTACAGAAAATGAAATTTCTAGAATATCTGAGGAAAAAAAATGAGCTGGTGAACCACAGCATCTGAAGAAGTATAGCTATATGACCTAATGAAAATTCTTCTACCCTCTCTTAGCTCCAGTCTCTCCATTTTTCCATTTCACATTTATATTTTACATTGAAAATGTGGCTAAGACTTTCTGCCTTCCTTATTTGATAGACCGGCAGTGAAAATCAAATAGTCCTGTGTGTGAAGGAATCTTGCACACTGCAAACAGCCCTGCCACTGGAACCAATGTTATTAACAAAATTCATCTACTTATTATAGGGCTATGCTTCAAATTCTTTTTTCCCCTCAGCCTTTTTACTAACCTCCCTTTTTCTTCTCATATCCCTGCCATTCCTTCCATTTCTTTAGTCATGTACCACATAATGATGCTATGGTTAATGATGGACCATAAGTGTGTCAGTGGTTCCATAAGATTATAATAGAGCAAAAACAAAATCCTATTGCCTAGTGATGGTATAACCATCATAATGATGCAGTGCAACACATCACTCACGTTTGTGCTGATGCTGCTGTAAACAAACCTACCCTGTTGCCAGTTGTATACATTATAGCACATACAATTATGTATAGCATATATAATGATAATAAGTGATTATGTTACTGGTTTATATATTTACTATATTTTTATCATTATTTTAGGGCGACCTCCTTCTACTTAATAAAAAACAAAAAGTAAACTGGAAAAAAGCCTTGTCAGGTTCTTCAGGAGGTATTCCAGAAAAAGGTATTGTTGTTATAGGAAAACAACTCCATGCATTGTCGCCTATGAAGACATTCCAGTGGGACAAGATGTGGAAGTGGAAGACAGTGATATTGATGATCCTGACCCTATGTAGGCCTAGGCTAATGTGTGTTTGGGTCTTAGATTTTTAACAAAAAAAAATTTAAGTAAAGAAAGTATATAATTTTTTAAAAATACAAAAAAGCTTATAGAATAAATGCATAAAGAAAAATACTTTGGTACAGTTGTACAATATGGTTGTGGTTTTTTTGTTTGTTTTTGAGACGGAGTCTCACTGTGTTGCCCAGGCTGGAGTACAGTGGTGTGATCTCGGCTCACTGCAAGCTCCGCCTCCTGGGTTCAAGCCATTCTCCTGACTCAGCATCTATAGTGACTGGGATTACAGGCACATGCCACCATGCCCAGCTAATTTTTGTATTTTTAATAGAGACAGGGTTTCACCACCATGGCCAGAGTGGTCTTGAACTCCTGGCCTCAAGTGATCCATCCACCTTGGCCTCCTAAAGTGCTTGGATTACAGGCATGAGCCACTGCATCTGGCCTGTGTTTTAAGCTAAGTATTACAAAAAAGTAAAATAGTTACAACTTAAAATTTTATAAAGTAAAAAATTTACAGCAAGCTAAGCTTTATTTATTATTAAAGAAAAAGGTTTTATAAATTTAGGGTAGGCCTAAATGTACAGTGTTTATAAAGCCTGGAGTAGTGCACAGTAATGTTCTAGGACTTCGCATTCACTCACCACTCATTCATTGACTCACCAAAGAAACTTCCAGTCCTTCAAGCTCTATTCATGGTAAGTGTCCCATACAAGTGAAACATTTTTTATCTTGCATACTGTAGTTTTAACTGTACCTTTTGTGGTTAAATACACAAATCCTTCCTGTTGTTATAACTGTCTACAGTATTTAGTACCATAACATGCTATACAGGTTTATAGCCTAGGAGCACTAGGCTACACCACACAGCCTAGGTGAATAGTAGGCTATCCCATCTAGGTGTGTGTAAGTACACTCTGTGGTGTTCACACAATGATGAAATCTCCTACTTACACCATTTCTCAGTACGTATCCCCATCAGTAAGCAACACATAACTGTATTCCAAAATAAGCATGTTCTTCGGATTTGAAAAGAAGCTAAATATTAATGCATATTCCAAGCTTTCCTTCTTTTGATATTTTCTTTTCTACTTTTATTTATTTATTTATTTATTTTGGTTTTGTTTCTGTTTTAGGCAGAGTCTTGCTCTGTTGCCCAGGCTGGAGTGCAGTGACGTGATCTTGGTTCACTGCTACCTGTGTTTCTCAGGTGCAAAAGATTCTATATCCTCAGCCTCCCAAGCAGCTGGGACTACAGGTGCCTGCCACCATGCCTGGCTTTTTTTTTTTTTTTGTATTTTTTTAGTAGAGATGGGTTTTCACCATTTTGGCCAGGCTGGTCTCAAACTTCTGACCTCCAGTGATTCACCCACCTTGGCCTCCCACAGTGCTGGAATTACAGGCATGAGCCACCGTGCCCTGCCCTTTACACCCTTATATTACCTCTGTACTTCCTAATTTGATGACCACAAGAGTACAGCCTCTTTTAATTGCCACTCTACATATCCATTCTAAAATTCATTCTTCCTCTGCTTTGAAAGTTCTTCTTTTTACCACATCCAAGTATTTAATTAGTTCCTCCTGCAGCCACCATATACTGTGCTCCTTCACCCGGTCATGAGAGTCACCCTAGAAAGCTCTTCTGAAGAGCATAGATCTTGACCCTCATGTCCTCTCTGTGGTATTGTGATGGAGGATGAGACATTGTTTAGTCCACAGCTAACTTGACACTAACGAGCTTGTAATAAGTTTGTAGAAGCAATGAGGAAGGCTGACTCATCTGTGCTTAGCCACTATCAATTACACTATTGAACAAGGGATAGCATCATCAACTTCAGGAACAGCTCAAAATGTTTCATTAGACCCCTAATGAGAATTGCTTAAAGGCAGTCTCTGAATGCTTATATTAATGAAGGTCTATCCTAACATGATGAGAAGCCACAAGTCCTTCTTAATTCTGAACTTAAGATCTCTCCTCAAAATATTTTAAAAAGTTGAGGATTGAAAAAATAAACTCTAAACTAAGACAGAGTTTGGTTCACCCAAGTCTGCAGCCTACTAATACTTTTATATAAACTTGGGTGAGTCAGCGAAATTCTCTGTGTTGATTTCCCCTTCTGTAAAATGGAGATAAGGTCTATCTTGTAGGGTAGTGTTAAGGATTAAATTAGATCACACATATACAAAATTTGGCCCAGCACCTGGAACTCAGTAAATGTTCATTTTGAACTCTCATTATTACTAGCATCAGTTTTCAAAAAAAAAAAAAGAGCAATTTCATCTTTCTAAATGTGAGATATGAGAGTAATGAGAGTAAGATTAATGAGGACTAATGAGAGAGGCAACTACCTATGGGTGGTTCTTTGAAGTGGAGATGGGCTCCCATAGAGCTATGTGGCTCCAATTTAATAAAACATCCAAGAGAAAGCTCTGTGCATAGAGCTCTCACAGAAGACCTCTTACCGAAACTTCACGCAGCTTCTCCCACCTTCTCCAGATGTGACCTACATTTCTTGGTAACTTCTAGATATTCTGACTCTACGTTCCCTCGCAAAAGATGGATGTGATGACCTCAATGTGTTAGGGAAAACTGGTTCAGATACTATATGTTCACACAACATGGTTTGAATATAAAAGGTGTATCAGCTTACAAGTGCTAGCAAGGCAGTGTAACCTTAAAGCCCAGGAGTCACATGTGCATAAAATCTATGTAGGCCTTAACCAGCAAGGACATAGCTGCAGAGTTGTTTGTAAAAGACCAGCTTTTTATAGTAAGACTACATGGCATGAGAAACAACAGAAGCTATAAAAAGAATTATTAACATGTGTCTATTTCTTCTACCCATGCCCTAATTATTTTGGACAACTCAGTCCTCGCAGACTGACTTCTTTCCACTAAGAGTAGGTGAAGCTGGCCAGGCATGGTGGCCCCACGCCTGTAATGCCCAGGCACTTTGAAAGCCAGGCAGGTGGATCATGAGATAGGAAATGGAGACCCATCCTGGCAGGGCACATGGTGAAACGTCTCTACTAAAAAATACAAAAATTAGGCTGGGCGTAGTGGTGCGTGTCTGTACATGCCCGGTCACTTGGCCGAGCGCCTGTATTGTTTGTTCTACTGCGCGCGCGCTGAGGCTCTGAACGCCAGAGAGTTGGAGGTTGGCAGTGAGGCCGAGATCATGGGGCCACTGTAGCTCGCAGCCTGGTGAAAGAGCAAGCTCTGTCTCCAAAAATAAAAGAGAAGTAAGTAAACCATTGTTCGTCGCAGTATTATTCAGCATAGGCCAAGACATGGAAACATACTGGCAGTGCCGCATCAACAGACGAAGCGGATTTTTTAAAATTTGGTGTGTATGTATAGATGTATGGTTGCGTATGTATAACACATATATCAGAGCACACAGCACAATGGAATACTATTCAGCATATTATAAAGAAAGAAATTTTAATTTGCGCAACAATAGGAGTAGAATCTAGAAGACACTATGCGCTAGTGAAGTAAAGTCAAGGTACATAGAGGCAATCCGCACGACTTCATTATATGTGAGAATTTTAAAAAGTTGACCACGCATAGAATCAGAGAGTAGCAATCGGTTACCACAGGTTGGGTTGGGGAAGAATTAGTGAAGGGAAATGTTGGTCCAAAGGATGCAAAAGTTTCAGTTTAACAAAAGGGATAAGCCTCTTGATGATCTAATACACAGTAGGTGGACTACAGTTTAATAATAACTATTGTTTTTCAAAATTAGCTCAAAGATTGGATTTTAAATGTTCTCACGCACAAATGAAGTATGTGAACGTGATGGATCATGTTAATTAGGCCTGGATTTGATTATTCCCACAAGGTGCCATGTTGGAAAAAACATTCAACAAAAGTGGTTATCTCATAAATACAGTATGGTTATCTGTCAACTTAAAAATTTAATGTAGCAGAAAAAAGGGGAAAACATTTGTCCAATTCAACTGTCATGAACGTTCAGTGGGGCCAGGACAGACAAACTCACCTCTGAGATCAACACAGTCAAAGTAAGGACAAAGTATGGTTGGAAAGAAAAGGGGTGACATGAGGCCACATGGCAAATGGGCTACCTGTGATGAGGGTGACGGCAGCAGTAAATTTAGAGGGCTCAAACTCCAGGCCCATCTCTTGGAAGGATCCTTTCTTCGCCACAGCTACTCGCCTGCCCTGTTCAAGTTTAAATAAAATATATATTGTATTTAAAAGGAGTGTGAAGCCTTTTAGTAAGTTAATTGGACTTATGAAGACATAATGATTATATGTTTAAGCAAATTTTAATGAGGTAGATCATTTACTGGCTAAATGTTTTACAAATAATATTTGTATTTTCAGCTATTAAAAGCATTGGTAGACATCATGGCAAGAATGAACTGAAAGCACAAGAAAAACATAAGTGAGAAAACACTAGGAAGAATGTAATGCAGAGAAAGGGGGCCATGGTGAAGTGCACTGTGTATGGATGGCAGCCACCTTCCTCACGTCCACCTGTGGGACTTCTAGGTGTCAACTCTTGTCACTTGATCATATTTCTGGCAGACTAATAAAGCCTACACATTGCTAAATATGTGAGGCCATTTGAGAACACGGTTTTATTATGCAGCCTTATAGGCTGTAGTCATACTATGGTAAAGAAGATAAAAATTAGATGTGAAAAAATTGACTTTGTTCAGTATGTTTTTGCAAAAGTACTTGTTCTACAAATGCATTTATATTTATTTATATTGTTAACCTTCATCCAAAAACATATTTAAAGTGACTTCTTTTGGAGTTACCTATATTATCCTGCTAGGTTAAAATGGAGCTTCTTGATAAGTGAGAACCAATCCCCAAATGCAGGTCCTTCAGCCTAGCAGTGGAAATAAATACACAAGTACTTAACAGAAACAGAAAATCCAAGAGTCAGTAGAATAGTAAGTACAGTGCTGTTGGGGTGCAAAGTCAGAAGAGATCTTATTTGTTTGAGGAAGTTAGTAAATTTTTCGTGGAGTAGCTTATATTAAAAAAAAAAAATCTTAAATGAATCAGATCTAAAGAGATTAGAGAATGCCAGTCTAGACAGAGGAAACAGCATGGGAAAAGCACACAAATGGATCCACATGAGACATGTTCAGGGAGATTAGAGAGCCCAGTTGGGGGGAGTTTAAATATACAGCAGGCTGTTAAGTGTGGACACTATTTGATAAGCAATACAGAAAAGGTGAAGCTTTTGACCAGAGGAGATCTGATCATAACTTCCTTTTATAAAATATTAATTCTGCAGTGTTGCATAAACACTGCTGCCTGTTTGGGTGACAGATTGTAAGGGTTTGACTAAGGTAGTGATAATGGGCATGAAAACGAAAGGCTGGGCATGAGAATAATGCAGATGTCAACTCCACAGAATTTAGGAATTTCACAAATGTGAGAATCTAGGAGAAAAGAGTAGAGGAAATAATACTGAATAATAGGGAAGATTGAGGATTGAAGCACCAGACATGAATGTGCCTTGTAAACTATAAACAGTGGTACTACCAGGGAAAGACAGCTAGAAGGAAGTTATGTGCTAAAAGGAAAGAAGTTACATGCTGAAAATTGTGAGAGCTTTCACAGGGGTAAGAGAAATTCAAATTCTGACCAACCAGAAGAGAGGCCTTAATAAATACCTAAGGCACTAAACAGAGATCCTCGCCAAAAGTCTATGTCTTAGAAGTAGGGCTAAACTACTCTTTTAGTCTAAAACTACCCTTTAGGACTAAAGGTTAACTTTACTTTGTTTACTTTGTAGTTTTGTTACCCACTGTAACAAAGCTCAAAATAAGCCTTGACAGGAAAAGTAAATTACCTACAGTCTAGAAGAGAACTACATTTTTTAAAGGAAGATATCAAAATCTAAACATAAAACAAAGTAACATTTACAATGTCCAGTATCTAACAAAATAAACAAACAACATGTGGAACTGAAAATATAACTCATAACCAAGAGAAACTTTAGTTCATTGAAACTGTTATCAGAACAGTTAAGAAGAGACAGAAAACTGTCTGTGTCCTTCATAACCCTGAAAATAAGAGCAAACAAACTGTAATACACATAGCAAATATGGAAAACAAAATGATCATCAAGATCTAAAGAGAGAGAGAAGGAGAGGAAGAAAACATGATTATTGAAGCAAAACTATCAGCTTATCACTTGTAACTATGACTGAAAATGGTTTTGGTTTTACAATAGAAATTTTAAAAGAAACTATATCAGCGAATATTTAATGACATGAATGGAAATATATACATAATAAAAGCAGAAGACAACCTACATGAATGCAGTAGGTCCTGGTTTATTTTAGTACTTATCTTATCTTTTAAAAGATCTGTCCTAGTCCATTCAGGTTGCTATAACAAAATACCATAAACTGGGTGGCTTACAAACAATACAATTTATTTCCCACAGTTCTGGTGGATAAAACTTGTAAGATTTAAGATTTGCTGTCTGTTGAGGACCCACTTTCTGGTTCATAGATGGCACCTTCTCAGTGTTGTATGCACATGATAAGAACGAGTGAGGGTGTCTTTTATAAGGGCACTAATCCCATTCATAAGGGCTCCACCTCCATGACCTAATTGCCTTGTATCTCCTAAAACAATCATATTGGGGTTTAGGATTTCAATATATGCTTTTGGGGGGACACAAACATTCAGACTATGTCAAGATCTCTCTCGAAATAGAACCTGCTTAAGAAAGAATGTGATGATATTCTTTCTTAATTCTAAAGGTAATTGGTATATGAAAGTATAAAGACAACATTAGAAAGAACTCTAATGACACTAAATGTGTCTACTTTTGCATTGGACAATACTGTAGAAAATGCAGAAATGCACTTTCATGCCTGAGATATAATCAATTCCACATTATGAAAGTGGACTCTTTCTTTTGTATACAAAAAAGAAAAAAGAAAACTTTGTAATTTATTATTTAAAACATTATCAAAACATTGTTTCTAGTGCTAATCTTAAATGAATCAGATCTAAAGAGATTAGAGAATGCCAGTCTAGACAGAAGAAACAGCATGGGAAAAAGCACACAAATGGATCCACATGAGACATGTTCAGGGAGATTAGAGAGCCCAGTTGGGGGGAGTTTAAATATACAGCAGGCTGTTAAGTGTGGACACTATTTGATAAGCAATACAGAAAAGGTGAAGCTTTTTGACCAGAGGAGATCTGATCATAACTTCCTTTTATAAAAATATTAATTCTGCAGTGTTGCATAAACACTGCTGCCTGTTTGGGTGACAGATTGTAAGGGTTTGACTAAGGTAGTGATAATGGGCATGAAAACGAAAGGCTGGGCATGAGAATAATGCAGATGTCAACTCCACAGAATTTAGGAATTTCACAAATGTGAGAATCTAGGAGAAAAGAGTAGAGGAAATAATACTGAATAATAGGGAAGATTGAGGATTGAAGCACCAGACATGAATGTGCCTTGTAAACTATAAACAGTGGTACTACCAGGGAAAGACAGCTAGAAGGAAGTTATGTGCTAAAAAGGAAAGAAGTTACATGCTGAAAAATTGTGAGAGCTTTCACAGGGGTAAGAGAAATTCAAATTCTGACCAACCAGAAGAGAGGCCTTAATAAATACCTAAGGCACTAAACAGAGATCCTCGCCAAAAGTCTATGTCTTAGAAGTAGGGCTAAACTACTCTTTTAGTCTAAAACTACCCTTTAGGACTAAAGGTTAACTTTACTTTGTTTACTTTGTAGTTTTTGTTACCCACTGTAACAAAGCTCAAAAATAAGCCTTGACAGGAAAAGTAAATTACCTACAGTCTAGAAGAGAACTACATTTTTTTAAAGGAAGATGTCAAAATCTAAACATAAAACAAAGTAACATTTACAATGTCCAGTATCTAACAAAATAAACAAACAACATGTGGAACTGAAAAATATAACTCATAACCAAGAGAAACTTTAGTTCATTGAAACTGTTATCAGAACAGTTAAGAAGAGACAGAAAAACTGTCTGTGTCCTTCATAACCCTGAAAATAAGAGCAAACAAACTGTAATACACATAGCAAATATGGAAAACAAAATGATCATCAAGATCTAAAGAGAGAGAGAAGGAGAGGAAGAAAACATGATTATTGAAGCAAAACTATCAGCTTATCACTTGTAACTATGACTGAAAATGGTTTTGGTTTTACAATAGAAATTTTAAAAGAAACTATATCAGCGAATATTTAATGACATGAATGGAAATATATACATAATAAAAGCAGAAGACAACCTACATGAATGCAGTAGGTCCTGGTTTATTTTAGTACTTATCTTATCTTTTAAAAGATCTGTCCTAGTCCATTCAGGTTGCTATAACAAAATACCATAAACTGGGTGGCTTACAAACAATACAATTTATTTCCCACAGTTCTGGTGGATAAAACTTGTAAGATTTAAGATTTGCTGTCTGTTGAGGACCCACTTTCTGGTTCATAGATGGCACCTTCTCAGTGTTGTATGCACATGATAAGAACGAGTGAGGGTGTCTTTTATAAGGGCACTAATCCCATTCATAAGGGCTCCACCTCCATGACCTAATTGCCTTGTATCTCCTAAAACAATCATATTGGGGTTTAGGATTTCAATATATGCTTTTGGGGGGACACAAACATTCAGACTATGTCAAGATCTCTCTCGAAATAGAACCTGCTTAAGAAAGAATGTGATGATATTCTTTCTTAATTCTAAAGGTAATTGGTATATGAAAGTATAAAGACAACATTAGAAAGAACTCTAATGACACTAAATGTGTCTACTTTTTGCATTGGACAATACTGTAGAAAATGCAGAAATGCACTTTCATGCCTGAGATATAATCAATTCCACATTATGAAAGTGGACTCTTTCTTTTGTATACAAAAAAGAAAAAAGAAAACTTTGTAATTTATTATTTAAAACATTATCAAAACATTGTTTCTAGTGCTAAAAAGCCCATCTCTATTATTCGGAAACAGTCCTGGGCCTTAGCTTTGCTCAATAATTTGCCCTCTGCTTGCTATACGTACTTTTGATTCTTATACCTCCTTCATTTTCCCTTCCCTGTTGGAAGTCAAATACCTTTTTCTAAAAGTACTTTGCCTCAGCAGCTTCTTGTCATAGGGAAAAGTCTGTTTAAAATTTTAGAGGTAGCTTCATAGCAGCAAAGAAAAGTGGTAGAACACTCCCTGAAATTAAGTAGTAACTCTCTCTCATTAAAAGATAGTAGCAAGTGGTTAATTTCTCATTAGTATTGTAGTAAGTCCATTAATGAAACTTCCCTCATTGCAATAATTGATTAGAATGATTTTGAGCATTCTGAAGAACTTGATGGTCGGAAGGTAGCAGGATAAATGTTAAAGGTGTAGCTAATGCACATTTATCCACATTGCCAAAGGAATGGCACTTGATAGACTTCAATATTACAATTTAATAGATAGTGATATTAATATTTAAAATGCATGTCCCCATATCAACATAGCAAGTATGACAGGTACCCTCTTGTACAAAAGGCAGAAAATGAACTCTACTTTTCTTCTGTCAATGTTTAAAATACTTCAATAATATTTCCTCTCTTGATGTTTCAACTTTTTAAATATGGTAATGGAGGGGGGAAAGGCTTTAATAGAAATGGTATAAAGTTTGTCCAAGGCCTAGCACACTCTCCTTCTTCCCAAAGAACCACTAAAAGGACAAAGAAAATGTAAGAATAAAAATAAAAGCAGATAGTTTGGAACCTGGCCTAACACTACCACTACCAGACAGACCATAATATTATGACTTACAGAAATCTGTATAAAAGATGAGGAAAATCAATAATTAAGCCACACAGAGATGGGGAGAAAAAACCCTTAATCCCATAGCATCAAAAGAGGAAAATCTGAAGAAAAGTGAAAGTTCAGACGTAACCCTAGACTAACTATAACATCAGAACCTCAGACTCAGCTACTACTGACCCACAGCTATAGCATGACCAGTTTCAGAAGACAGTGTCAACTATCCCCCTTTCTCTAATAAACTACCAAACTAATCTTTCACGATGCCTCACATTCCTATTTGCCTGGTCACTTCCAAAACTCTAAGTTAACCAAGCCATTCACTAATCCAACTCCCCACCCAAACTGTAGTGCACATACCCTAAAGGGCTGGGTTAATAATACCTTCATCTCCTTTCCTTCCAAAATTGTTCACTGTGCCTTTTGGTGCTCCTGATATGGAATAACAAACTCCCTTGCAACCTGAGTCTCCTCTCTGAATATGCCCTTTACTCCCTTGTTTGTTTGATAAAACAAAACAAAACAAAACAAAACAAAAACCTGAAAGTCTCCTAAGACCATGCCTTCTGACAATTTCCCAAGAAATACTTCAGGAATAGGAGGTAGGCAGGTGTTCCCCTTGCTCCTCTTTGTCACTTGAAAGTTAATGTTTCTTATTTCTCCTTTCCAAAACTAAGTTCCTTTGAAGTCTAGTCAGCTCTCACTATTTACCATAGATTATGTTTTATAAAGTTACCATGAATACTAAATCAGCTATTTCTAACCATTGCTCCTAGTTAATGATAAGATTATGTTCCAGTGAGCCTATAGACATAATATTTTTATTCCAAGCATTTTCAAATTAAGGAAATAAATAGATGTGCAAAATAGCAGAATGGACACAATTTAGAATCAAATTAATGAACTAGAAAATCAAGTTGAAATATTTACTCAAAATATGATCCCTTGGGCAAAAATGAAAAATCTGGAAAACCTAAAGATTCCACAGAAAGTCTATTAGAAGTGATAAATTTGTAAAGTTACAGGATACAAAATCAACATTCAAAAATCAGTAGCATTTCTATATGCCAACAGTGAACAATGTGAAAAGGAAATTTAAAAAGTAATTCCATTTACAACAGCCACACATAAAATTAAATACCTAGGAATTTAACCAAAGAAGTGAAAGACTCTATAATGAAAACTATAAAACATTGATGAAGGAAAATGAAGGGGACATAAAAAATGGAAAGATATTCCATGTTCATGGATTGGAAGACTCAATGTTGTTAAAATGTACATGCTACCCAAAGCAATCCACAGATTCAATGCAACTCCTATCAAAATACCAATGACATTCTTCACATAAATAGAAAAACAAGTCAATTCTAAAATTTATGTAGAACCACAAAAGACCCAGAATAGCCAAAACTAACCTAGCAAAAAGAACAAAACTAGATGAAAACATTACTTGACTTCAAATTATGTAACAGAGATATAAAAATAACCAAAACAGGGTGGTACTGACATAAAAACAGACTCATAGACCAACAGAACAGAATAGAGAACCCAGAAACAAATTCGCACAGCTACAGTGAACTCATTTTTGACAAAGGTGCCAATAACATACACTGGAAACAAGACAGTCTCTTCTATAAATTCAGTTTTCCCAGACGGTACGGAGAAAACTGAATATCCATATATAAAAGAATGAAACTAGACCCCTATCTATCCCATATACAAAAATAAAATCAAAATGGATTAAAGACTTAAATCTAAGACCTCAAACTACGAAATTACTGCAAGAAAACATGGGGAAAAATCTGCAGGACATTGGTCCGGGCAAAGATTTCTTGTGTAATACCCCACAAGCACAGGCAACCAAGGCAAAAATGAACAAATGAATCACATCAAGTTAAAAACCTCCTGCAAAGCAAAGAATACCATCAACAAAGTAAAGAGACAACTCACAGAACAGGAGAAAATATGTGCAAACTACCCATCTGGCAAGGGGTTAATAACCAGAATATATGAGGAATTCAAACAATTCTATAGGAAAAAAAATATAATAATTCAATCAAAAAATAGACAAAAGATTTGAATAGACATTTCTCAAAAGAAGACATACAAATGGCAAACAGGCATTATGAAAGGTGCTCAACATCATTGAGCATCAGAGAAATGCAAATCAAAACTGCAATGAAATAGCATCTCACCTAGTTAAAATAGCTTATATCTAAAATACAGGCAATAACAAACGCTAGCGAGGATGTAGAGAAAAAGTAACCATTGTAAACTGTTGGTGAGAATGTAAATTAGTACAACCACTATGGAGAACAGTTTGGAGGTTCCTCAAAAAACTAAAAGTAGAGCTGCCATATGATCCAGCAATAGTACTGGTAGGTATATACTGAAAAGAAAGGAAATCAGCATATTGAAGAGATATCTGCACTCATGTGTTTGCTGCAGCACTGTTTACAATGGATAAGATTTGGAAGTAATGTAAGTGTCCACCAACAGATGAATGAAGAAAATGTGCTACATATACACAGTGGAGTACTATTCAGCCATAAAAAAAGAATGAGGTCCAGTCATTTGCAACAACATGGATGGAACTAAAGATCATTATGTTAAGTGAAATAAGCCAGGCACAGAAATACAAATATCACATATTCTCAATTATTTATGTGACCTAGAAATCAAAATAATTGAACTCATGGACATAAAGAGTAGAAGAATGGTTACCAGAGGTTGGGAAGGGTGATGTGAAGAGGGAGTATGTGGGGATGGTAAATGGGTTAAAAAAAAAAAAAAAAAAATAGAAAGGATGAGTAAGAGCTACTATCTGATAACACAATAGGGTGACTATAGTCAATAATAACTTAATTGTGCATTTTAAAATAAAGAGTGTGACTGGATTGTTTGTAACTCAAAGGTTAAGTGCTTGAGAGGACGGATACCCCATTCCCCATGACGCGCTTATTTTGCATTGCATGCCTGTATCATGTTTTGACATTTCATGTACTCCATACATGTATACATTTACTATGTACCCACAAAAAATGTTAAAAGATTTAAATTTTTAAAAATCTGGAAGAGCAAATAAAAAATATAATAAAAGATAAATATAGAAGTTCTAATATCCCTTTTAAGATTTCCAGAAGCCAACCACAGGGAAACCAGGGAGAAGAAATAACATATTAAAATATATTTAAGCTATATAAAAACTTGCAGCTCAATATTTAAAGGGAATATTAAAAGATTATAAATGAGAAAATATGACAGCTAGAAATATCCCAGTGGAATTTCAGAATTCTAAATATAAAAAGAAGGTATAAGCTTATCTAGAGGAAAATAGGTTACCTGTAAAGGAATAAAAATTAGATAGACTGGCCGGGCGCAGTGGCTCAAGCCTGTAATCCCAGCACTTTGGGAGGCCGAGACGGGCGGATCACGAGGTCAGGAGATC
>NW_016812078.1:1372949-1396292 GCF_001698545.2 Rhinopithecus bieti | reverse complement strand
AAAAAAAAAAAAAAAATTAGATAGACTAAAGTCTTATTATTTGCGGGTCCCCCCACCCCCCCACATACGCACACACACCCACACACAAAATGGATACTACAAGACAGTGAGTTTATGTCTTCAAAGTACCAAGAAAAAATAGTGTTGAACCTAAAATAGTAGGCAGTCTCTAAAATGGCCTTAATTATCTCCACTTTCTGGTATTCATACTCTTCTGTGATTCCCCTCAACCCCTGAGTGTGAGCTGGATTTAGTGAATTACTTTAAACAAATAGAATACAGAAGCAGCAATGGGATGTCACTTTTGAGATTCAGGAATTAAAAGACTTTGTATTCTGTCTTGAGGGAACTCTCTTTTCCTCTCCCACTCCCTACCTCTGCAGGAAACCAGCTTCCATGTTGCGAGATGCCCTATGGAAAAGCCTGTGTGGCATAGAAAGGAGGGAGGCCTCCAGCCAATAGCCTGCACGGAGCTGAATCCTATCAACAATCACTTAAGTGAACTGGGAATTTGATCTAGTCCTTGGTGATGCCTTCAGATTGACCACAGGCCTAGACACCAGTTTCCCTGCAACTTTGACCGACTGAGCCAGGGACAACCAGAAAAATTTTTACCCGGGTTTCTGACCCACAGAAACTATTTTTAAAAATTGTTGTTTTAAGCCACTGAGTGTAGTGGTCATTTGTTGTGGAGCAACAGGCATTCAAGTGTGAGAGCAAAATAAAAACATTTTTGAAACGAGCTCAAAACTGTAGCCACCAACAAATCTTTCTGAAAGAATTATGAGGATGGGTTTCAACCAAACAAGCAAAAAACAAACAAACAAACAAACAAACAAAACTGAAAAACTAGACGTAACAATAAATTTTTGAACAACAGAAAATGTAGATAATTCTAAATAACTGCTGAAAATAGAGTTGCGAAATTTAAGGCAATTGTTAAGAAATTATTTCTAAGAAATTAGAACCAAAATAAAATAACAATAAAACAATCTAAAGTTTAAATTTCAGTGTCTTCAAGGAAACAGAATACACAGGATGTGGAAAGGGAAAATACACAGTGCTAAGAATGTTGTACTCTTAAGAAGAGATCAAAAAACTTCATCAATTATCTATGCTTATAAAATAATATTTTATAATGCTTGTTTAAAATGTATTAGTAAACACAAGGAATAAATGAAAATATGCCATATAAACATTAGAAGGGGGAAAAATAGAAAAAACCTATTATTACAGCTAAAGAAAATACTAGGAAACATTAAAAATAGAAATAGATGTCAGAAATAATATCAATTATGTAAGTTATTACAGGTGATTACAGTAAATGACCCTATCATTCATTCAAAAGCAGTGATTCTTGGATTGGGTTTTAAAAATTAGCTATATGTCATTTACAAAAGACACATGCAAATAATATAAAACAAAATCCTCGTGTGGGTGAAAAACGGTGATAGGCAGATCACGCACCTGTCAAAGAGTAACAAAAAACAAACGAGGGTGGCAATATCAAAAGCATGTATAGTCTATTTGAGGTAAACAATCCTTAAAGCAGAGGAAAGAGTTATTTCCCAAGAAATATGTCATTAAATATCATGCATCTAACAGCACAGCGTTGACATAAATACAAAGCAAAATCTGTTAGAAACACAGAAACGACAAGTTCCCAGCATAGTGGAAGACTTGAATGAATCTTAATCGCTACTACTAACATGTTGGGGTTTGTCTACAAAATTGAGATTACATATTCATTCTTAAAATGTTTTTAACATTTACTGAAATTGACTACGAGATGATCAAGAAAGAACAATAAATTCTAAAACCAGAAGCCATATTTTCTTACTGCAAAGAAGACTACTTTAACATAATTGAACACAAAAATCTATACAATTAAAAGCTGAAACCTTCTATATAAAGTGTTTTAAAGGCAATCAATATAGGAATTAGAAGCTACAGAAAAATTTGTGATTATATCTCAACCTACAGGCAAAAATCTATAGGGTGTACTTTAATTGGTGTTCAGAGGAAATTGCGTATACATAAATGTACTTACTAGAGAATAAGAAGATCAGAAATAGATTAAATATTCAACTAAAGAACATAGAACATAAATTAAATAAATTCAAAGTGGAAGGTAGCACACTTAAAAGCAGAAATTGATTCTATTTAATATTGACCAGGGTATGTAGAAATTAGGACTCCATACCTTCAGTGGTAATGTAAATTTTTGAAGCCTTTTGGGAGATCAATTCAGAAAAAATCTATTAAAATATTGAATGTGTATATATATGCTTTTTGAAACCCATTCTATATGAACATTCACTCTTTTCCCCAACATGTAATGGAAGGCTGCAAATTCTAGCCTTGTTTTTATCTTTATTATTTTTTGTTTTATTTTATTTTATTTGTGAGACCGAGACTCGCTCTGTCGCCCAGGCTGGAGTGAAACGGTGTGATCGCGGCTCACTGCAAGCTCCGCCTCCCGGGTTCACGCAATTCTCCTGCCTCAGCCTCCCGAGTAGCTGGGGCTACAGGCGCCTGCCACCGCGCGTGGCTAATTTTTTTTTTTTTTTTTTTTTTTGTATTTTTAGTGGAGACTGGGTTTCACCGTGTTAGCCAGGATGGTCTCGATCTCCTGACCTTGTGGTCTGCCCGTCTCGGCCTCCCAAAGTGCTGGGATTACAGGCGTGAGCCACCCTGCCCGGCCTAGTCTTGTTTTTAACAGCAGTATTTGAAAAGGTATTAATGTCCCTTAATAGGGGACTGGTTAAATAAACTATGTTATATTCATGTACAAAATATTCTGTAGCAGTTAAAAAGAATGGCTGCCCTCTGTACAGTCTTACAGAGAAATATCAGGGATTTATTATTAAATGGAAACAGTATGGAAGAAAATAATATTCATAACATAGTGCCATTTTAAATGTTTTAAACTATGTGTGTGTGTGAAGCACTTACAAGTATCCTCACAAAAATCTCTGGAAGGGTATATACCAAACCATACATAGTTGCTACCCTGTAATATAAGGAATTATGGAATTGAGTAAATTTTTATAAACCACAAACCATACTGAATTTTATAATTCATAATCATGGGCACTGCCTTGATATGAAAAAAGGCCCAGGCTCCTGTCCCAGCTCTATTTTGTAACATGTAACTTTTAATGATTCATAAATGCTCTAAGCCCCAGGTCTTTCGTTTGCTAAATGGGGATGAAGAAAGCTTTTTCTATCTGCCTAACTGGTTCATTGGAAAGAATAAATAGAATAATGAATGGTAACATTGTTTTAAAATCTGCAAAACACTGTACAAATGCCCGGGGTTCCAAGAAACTGAAGTAAAAAGAGATAAGAAATGTCATCCAAGAAAATGAAAAATAATATTGCATGACCTCCTTCAATCCACTTCCTGTAGATTGGGACACTGATTTTTCTGACAGCTGAGTGTGTCAAAAAGAAATACCTCAACAAAGAGAATGAAGCTGTCAAGCTCAAGACGCAGAGCGATGGGTGAGGAAGGGTGGAGACTTAGGAAGGACACAGGAAAGGAGACGGAAAGATGTAACTCCTGCAGAAGTCAGTCAGCCCTCATTTAACAAGCCAGTTCTTCCGGAGTAAGGAATACTTTCAGAGTGTGAATTGTCACAAACCTGACTTTGCAGGAATTTGTCCTCACCCTTAATCAGTATGTCAAAGAGATATCTATACTCCCTTGTTCTGATGAACAGCACTCTTCACAGTAGGCAAGATATGGATTCAACCTAAGTGTCTATCAACAGATGAATGAAGAAAGTGTGGTAAACATACACAGTGGAATACTATCCTACCACAAATGAAAAGAATGAGATCCTGTCATTTGCAGTAACACGGATGGAACTGGAGGACATTATATTAAGTAAAATCAGTCAGGCACAGAAAGATATATCTCACACATTCTCACTCATACATTGTAGAGGAAAAAAAAAAAAGTTGATCTCAAGGAGATAGTGAATAGAATATAGATTACCAGGCTGAGAATGGTAGTGGGGATGAGGGAATAAAGAGAGGTTGGTTGATGGGGACAAATACACAGATACAAGTTCTAGTGCCCAATAGCACAATAGGGTGACTAAAGTTGGTAATAATATAATATGATGTATATTTCAAAATAGCCAGAAGAAAAGATTTGGAATGTTCCCAACACAAAGAAATAATAAATGTTTGAAGTTATATATATTCCAATTATCCAGATTTGATTATTACACATTGTATGCTTGTACCAAAATATCACATGAACCTTACAAATATGTACAACTATTATGTATCCATAGAAATTTTTAAAATTTCTTTTGAGGTATCAAATATAGAATACAAATCTTGACTCATTGGCCTAATTGGTTTGTTAGTGAAAAGAAATCCCTTTTCATAAAATAAGCAGATTCCAGAAAATGGAGAAGTGGGTTATATAGAGATTACTGAATTTGTGTGCAAATTTTCCTTGAAATTTGTATCTTAGAGAAATCCTCCATCAATGTATTGCTAGCCCACAGCAATAAATACATATATAAGATTAATGTCCTGAGAAAGAGTAGGTAATTTTAAAGTTACATATCTTGATTAATACTTTTTTTTTAAATGACCTTGTTATATTTGGCCTCAAGCCATTAAACTTTCAGCTAGAAAGAGAGGAAATAATATTTAATAGATGGCAAGCCTACAAGGCAGAAACCGTGATTATTTTCCATTTTCTGTACCACCTCCAGGCCAGTGGTGCTAAATAAATGTTAAATTACTGTAAAACTTGGCCTGAAAGGAAAGTCCATGAAACAGAGAATATATCATCCTGTAACCTTCACAGGAGAATTTATAAGACTTCTGGTTGTTAGTGCAAGCATTTGAATAAAATGAAGAGGTAAAGCTTTCCCAGTGACAAGGCTTATCCCAGTTTTTGAGGCAAGCTTTCAGATGTCCAGATATGTGGGCAATGACTGTGTCTTGATTGTGTCCCTGTTTGATCCCCTCCCCCATCTTTATACAGTACTTGGCATACAACTTGCTCTCAATAAATACTTGTTAAATGAATATGTAAATAATTCTGAAGGAAAGGATTTTTCCTCTCCTCATAAATGACAAGAATCGTAATATAAATTCATCCTCACTGAAACCATGGGCTTATTGGGGCTTTGACCTTTTTTACTGATTATTTATTCCAAATTTGGAGGTGAAAGGCAATGGATTAAATGAGAGGAGTCTGAAAGGGTGGAAATGGGTAACTGGTTCTATTCCATTTCTGATAGTACCCTGGGGTACTAAAAGTAAGTCACCCCTCCCTAATGTCTTACTTAGGTGATTGATAACTTCTGCAAGCCAAAGTTTTCAGGGATTAGACACTGGCAAAGGAGGTCAAATGAGACTGGAGCATCCAAAAGCAGGAGAACGGAAGTTACAAGAGAGGCAGGGAAGGACAAAACACAGGCTCTGCCACACAGTCCAGCATGCCTAAGACGGAATTTATCAGTATTTGCTCATACTTGAGTGAAACCTTCAAAGGGCATCAACTTCCTACTTTGCTTATTTGTCTCCGTGTCTCCTTTCACCCCGATTCATTGAGACATCAGTACATCTATGGCTTTCCCTGTCCTTGTACTTAATCATTTATCATCTTTTAAGCAGCATCATTTATGTTCTAGAGAGGGTGAAGGTATGACTTCTACCCTTGAAAAAAACTCATGATCCATAGAAATGTTCTTATGGTCAAATACATTTGGAAAGTGCTTAATATTTATTCTCTGTTGGAGAATTGCCCGTGTATATTAACATATTCAACACTCTCCAAGGCCTGTAGGAAAAAAATCTTAGATACTTGATTCAACCTAGCATTTTCTCAAACTTTTTTCACTATGGTACCACTTTAAACCTAGTAAAATCTAAAGCAAGGGTTATGTTTTTAAATAAAATATGCAAACAACAAAATCTTAAAATGTATCCAGAATTCCACGTTTTTAATAATTGTGCTCTTGTAAACAGTTGATCAGGCTTGATTTGCCCCCAAATAGTCCTTATTTATGCATGTTGTCCTAGCTTAATTATTAATAGTGTCCTATATTCAAAGGTGCCCTGATTTAGACAACAAATTACGTATTAGCCTATCCACAAACCAACTTTGTGCATCTCATGCTATCTTCCTCTTAAGTCCCTCATTCAAATTGGCCTGTTGCAAAGAACTTTTGTATTCTGTAGACATAACTTGGGATACAAAACCAAGTATCAGTTATATTAATGTTACATAAATATTACTATTAGCTTTTCAAATCCTAATGTTAATTCCTTCTATTTATTCAGGTTTGTATATTCCCAATCCAAATTATGTGGGTGATCTAAAATTCCAACATGAAATAATACTTAACTATCCAGTATGTTTAATCTGTCTCATTCAAGTTTTCATAGTATAATCATGCAGGTCAACAGTCCAAATTCTCACAGTGATACTTAAATGACTGATCTTCCCATGAAGTCATTTCAGACCTGCATTCTACCCTTTCATATGTCATGGTAACACATAAAATCACAATTAAAAAGTGTTAATGATGCAAGACTGCATAAGTATATATGGCTTCGGTGGCTGTGTTGACGTCCAGATTTCACACAAAATTCACTATCAATAAGAAACAAACATTGAAAATAGACTTACAATATCCTATTATGTTAAATAAAAACTTAGAAGGGTTTTAGTGAGAGACTTGCAGAAGCCAGGTTTTTAGTCTGGTCACTATTGACATTTTGAGCCAAATAATACTTTGTTGTCAGGGGCTGTCCTGTGCATTATAGGATATTTACAGCATCCTCAGTCTCTAACGAATAGAGGCTAGTAGCAACCCTACACTTACCACCACACACCCCCGAGATGTGTCAACCAAAAATATCTCCAGCTATTGCCAAATGTCCCCTAAGGGATAAAATTGTTTCTTGCTGAGAACCCCTGGAATAAGCAGTTGTAGGAAAGAACTGAGTCCTGATGTGTCATATTGCTAAAAAATCACAATAAATCCCCACTATCTCTACAGGTAAGGCTTCATGCATTTCAAATCAACAGATATTTGTTGAGTACCTACTATGTACAAGACACTTTTCAAATACTATAAGAGATTTTTAAAAACTAGAAATACATCCTGCCATCAAAAACTGTAAAAGATAAGATACCTCTGAGGTAATTGAATTTATTTTAATTCTATGTGTGCTTATTTAATACCATTTGGGACACTGAGTAGTATATATATTTACTGATCATCTAAGCACATCTATTGTAGTAGCAAGTTAGCAAATATTCTAAATAGAATTATCTGAGATAATAAAGTGAAAGCATAGAACTGATATTACTCAGATCACATATTTGATGAAGAAATACAGAAATCCTTATGAACTACTAAAAGGAAGGCTTCCAAGATGCATCTGAGGAAATGGATTTTCTTCTGGGCTGAAACATGTAACAGAAAATTACCAGTCTTTTTCTAGAGATCACGAAAGGGCTTACAGGAAAGCTCATACTTCAGTTTGAAATTTATGATATTTTTTCTCTGGAGGTTGGGATATTAAGCTTGCATAAGTTGGAGAATTCTACAGAGAGCCTGTGGATAACTAGGTGAACTGGTTGTAATCCAGTTTTGAGATGAAGGCCAGAGAAGTGTTTTCTTGGGGTGCAACATGGGTAAATTATGTATAGGAAGATAATTGGCCTGCAAGGTAGGGGACTTCAGTTCCAAAGTTGGTTCTGACTCTAATCTGCAGTCTTATAATTTATTTTAGGTCAAGAAAGCTAAATATGCTTTCCCTGTATAAAAGAAGAATCATGTCTTCTCAGTCTACCTCAAATTAAATACCATAAATGAAAATTGAACTACATTTGTTATATTAATATAAGCTGTTAATTAGCTACCAAATGAAATGATTGTACTGAAGGTCCACTCAGATTGCTTTCAGGTCTGAAAAAAATCTATAGTTTTACCACAAAGCTTAAGTCTCCAAGATAGTATCTATATTTATGAAAGAATAGCATATAGGTATTAGCCTCATAAAGTTCACCAGTCAACTTCTCTAAGCCGGCTAGACTGAGATACAGATAAAATTGTCAGATGGTTGGTATTTTTGTACCACCAGGGACAAGAGGAACATCCAAATGAACAGTCAAGTCAATCACTGGACCTGGAGAAACTCCCCTTGAGTTCCAGCATTTAGTGGGAAAATGTTTCCTCTTTTTTTGCTTCTAATTTCTCAGTATCAACTAGTAGCAAAGAATCATAATCCAGACTTTGGTACTCTGAGAGGAAAAGGGGCCATAAAATGTATTTCATATCTTCTAACTAAACTTTAGTTTTGTACAATGGAGAAACTCTATAGAATTTTACTTGTGAGATCTGACTAGCCAACATTTCTTGGTAAAGAAAGAGATCGGCCAGCCCTAGGGTTAAGCAGAAAGCAAAAGGCAGCATATTTATCAAAACAAGGCAGTCAACATGCATTTAGCTGTATGTTCTCAGGAAGCTTGCTAATTCCAGCAGTAACGTTACCACCATGCATGTAGTGTTTTATAGTACCTTCACACACTTTTGTATTCATGATCAGTTTTAATACATGACTGAAAATTCATCTGGTGATGGTGCATCATTTTTACTTATATTTACTTATATATTGCTATCCATTAAAAGCAGACTCTCACCTTCATGATTTTCTTTTCAGTTTTCCTAAGAGAAGCCAGTCCAGTCCAGTGAAAACATCAGAAACCGGTGGAATGTTGATAGGAGATTTTTAAAAGTATACCTAAGGCTGGATTTAGGCTCAGTCAAAATTAGGTTCCCAATTCCATCTGGTCTTCAGGATTCATGGGGAAGTAGAAGTGCCAGTTGGACTGGAAAGTTCTAGTGTGAGATGAAAATTTCTTACTTAGAAACTAGACTTTGTAGCCTGTCAGCAAACATAAGGTTTAGATATTTTGTGAAAATATTTTCCCAAAATAGCCTACAGTATGCTGCTTGGGAAATGTTTGAGAAGGAAGACAAAATTTAGTCAAGGAAGTTTGTGACCATGGAGGACAAGATCCTCCACAGAAGTTTCATGGTTTGATAGCTCCTGCCCCCATCCCTGTTTCCTTCTGCCTCCTGCATTTTCTTTTTGCTTTCTGATGCAGCAGCTCAATGGGAATGGGCACATCTATTTTTAGCATTTTCTTTGTCCATGTGGTAATCTGTAATCTCTTCAGACTTGGCAAGGATGATTCAGTTTGTTGTTTTCTTACTGTTGTTGCTAATTGGAGAATTACCTCATTGCAGACTTCTGTACAAGCTATGATTCCAGTCTAGTTTTAATCTTAATTAGGTAACAGAGATTCTAATAAAGACAATCCTGAAATCACAGTATGTTAACTCAAAACATTTAACTAAAAATACTTATTAGTCAAACACAATTTGGTGATTTTTACAGAAATTTTCAAAACACAAAACTGAGCAACTAAAATAAAACTAAGCCCATGCTTGCTCTCAATGCAGCCAGAATGTGACTATTTGGAAAACAGTTTTCAGGTGGGTGAAAACATCACCAACAAGTATTTTGCGGAGTTTCCATTTGCCAAGTAATTGTGACCTGAGAAGGTAAAATAGTATGTGCCCACAAAATGTGCAATCTGGTATTGAGATAAATCACACAACCTGAAAAGTTTAATATAAAGACAATAATTGAATAGCAAGTGAACCAAAATTATAAGAGCTGCCTAAAATATTTCTTGAGAATTTTCCACAGTTGAGTTGAGAGAAAGATTAATTAATAGGAGCAAATGTCTATATGGAATAAGGAAAGCCTCACAGAAGAAGCATTAAAACTCAGCCTTAAAGTCAGTTAAAGTTCAGGTAGAAGAGAAAGGAAAATACCTTTCAGATGAGGAAGTCCATTGATCTAATTCTAATTAAGTGTCTACTGTACTCTGTGCCACACCTGTTCTAGGTTATAGACTCACAAGAATGAACAAAACAGATACAGTCCCTGCCCTGGTGGAGTTAGTAGTCTGATCTCATAAAGAAGAACAGATAAAGAAAATGTGGTACATGTACACAATGAAATATTATTCCACCATAATAAAGAATGAAATCCTATCATTTGTAGCAACATGGCTCAAACTGGAGGATATTATGCTGAGTGAAATAAGCCAGGCACAGAAAGATAAATATCATATGTAATTTCTCATATATGAGAACTAAAAAAAAAAAAAAAAGATCTAATAGAGAACAGTGATGGTGACCAGAGAGGCTTTGAAGCATAACAGAGAGGGGGGATGTGAAGAGGGCTTGGTTAGTGAATAAAAACATACAGTCAAATAGAATAAGTTCTAGTGTTTCATAGCACACTAGAACAACTGTAATTCAGAGTAATTTAATGTATTAATACATTTCAAATTAGCTAGACGATTTGGAAAGTTTCCAACACAAAGAAATGATAAATGTTTGAGGCAATGGATATGCTCATTAACCAGATTCGATCATTATACATTATATGCATGTATCAAAATATTATACGTCCTCCATAAGTATGTACAACTATTGTGTATCTATATAAACTTAAAAATTTGGCTGAGTGTGGTGGCTCACACCTGTAATTCCAGCTTTGGGAGGCCCAGGTGAGTGAATCACTTCAAGTCAGGAGTTCAAGACCAGCCTACCAGCCTGGCCATCATGGTGAAACCCCTCTATACTAAAAATACAAAAATTAGCCAGGTGTGGTGGCATGTGCCTGTAATCCCAGCTACTGGAGAGGCTGAGTCAGGAGAATCGCTTGAGTCTTGGAGGCAGAGGTTGCAGTGAGCTGAGATCATACCACTGCACTCCAGCCTGGGTTAGCGCAAGACTCTGTCTAAAAAAAACACACACACACACACACAGAAAAAAAAACAAGAGAGAGTAATAGTGAAAAAAATATTTTGTTTTTATTTTGAAAACAAAATAAAATCACAGCCAAGGCAATAGCAAGTTGAGGCTTAGGACTTGTGCACATCCTGGAAAGTCTGCTTTCTCCTCTCCACCTCCCTTAACTCCAAGCAGCATGGTCACTGGGAGCTAACTGCTGCAGAAAATATCCCTTCACCTGAATTGATGACAATCACAACATCAGTAGGTTAGTTGATAAGTGAATGAAGCTACTGTCTTAAAAAAAAATCTAGTGATTGTTTTTCTTGGCTCCATGTACAGCTCATATAGAGGACACAAATCACAAAGTAGCTGCCCCTGTCAATCCTGGACTCAGTGTAAACCCCCTGGGTGTGGTGAGGTGCTGATGAAGCCTAGAATTTTGTCATTTTTTTCCTTGAAAATCAAATCATCACAAAAAGGATTAACTACGAGATTGTGTCACATTTGAAGAGCAACGATACTGAAATATAACACAATTCTATTTCCTATTCTATATTTAATTTTCAACAATTCCCTTTTAAAATGAGATTTTGGAAAGAGGTAGAGAACATTAAAATCAAAACACTGTAAGTAAAATATTGAAACATTTCAGTTTTAGTTTTTTGGGTTTTTTTTTTTAACAACTAAGGCATTAGTGTCTATTAACTCTTATCTAGAATTTTAAAAACCACATGTAGGTCATGAACCAGCTTCTATGAAATAAGAAAAGCTGCCTTAGTTGAAGTTGTGGAATGTGGACCTGAACCTCTGTACCAAATCCAACCTCCCACCTCCACCCCCAAGCTGCCCCTGAGATGTTATCGCAGAACCCTGGGGTTTAGCAGCATTCGGACCACAAAATAATCACCTGGCCTATCTCTTCTTTTGGGAATGAAGCTATGTACCACCTTTAACTTTTAATTTAATTTATACATTTCATTTCATTTTCAAGAAGCTGAGCTTTAGTTTATCCAGGATTAACTATATAGTACCACTGAACAGTTTTAATTGATTGTAAAATTCTAACATTTTGAAACAATGAACTCATTATCAGATCTTCCTTTCTTACCTAGAAGTAATTTGATTAAGATAATGAAGATACAAGCCTGGAATCCAGGTCTTATGGCAAAGGCCACTCAGCTCTGTGGTCTCTATCCTGAACACAAAGTAACCGTAAGCATGTACGTATCTGTACGTGGTATGTAGTCTAAATATTTTTTTCTCATTGTAAATTCTTTACTAAATTGAGAGTTGGAGGATTCCATAAGAGTTAGGCCTTTTCTAGTAGAGGTTTAAGACTCACAAGGAAAAACTGAAAAAGCAGCAAGCCCCCGGTAATACCCTCCTCATATGCATTCTTGCTAAGAGAACTCAAATAGACTCATTCTCCTTAAACAACATGAAACATTAAAGAAAATAGCACTTTCTTCTACTACATTTGTCTGGAGCAGAGATATCAGGTACCTATAGTTAGAGATCTCAACTAGTTTTTGCTCGTATCCCAAAGAAACAAACTCTACTGTCTCAATTTTAAAAGGGCACTTATTGAAAGGATTTTGTTATATGATTCAGGACAGTTCGGCTTAGAAACAAACAGGAGGCAGAGATTAGAAAAAACATGGTCACAGGCCGGGCGCGGTGGCTCAAGCCTGTAAATCCAGCACTTTGGGAGGCCGAGACGGGCGGATCACGAGGTCAGGAGTCGAGGCCATCCTGCCTAACACGGTGAAACCCCGTCTCTAACCCTAAAAAAAAAGACAAAAAACGAGCCAAGGCGAGGTGGCCGGCGCTGTATCCCAGCTACTTGGGAGGCTGAGGGCAGGAGAATGGCGTAAACCGCGGGAGGGCGGAGCTTGCAAGTGAGCTGAGATCCGGCCACTGCACTCCCACCTGGGTGACAGAGCGAGACTCGTTCAAAAAAAATAAAATAAAATAAAATAAATAAAATAAAATAAAATAAAAATAAAATAAAATAAAATAAAATAAAATAAAAAAAACATGGTCACTTCTGCTTGTTTCCAGGACCACCACTATTAGATGCTTCCCCAACCTATATCACCTGTCCTTCCTCTTTTTGTCACATGCTCAAAATCAACCCCTCCCAGACAGAAGCATTTATTTTGCTAAGCTACTCTCATATGCCCAAACCTTGCTGCTATGGGACAAAGAGAGGTTTCCCACCCCACCCCACTCTCTGGCCCATTCACAACCACAAAACAGGTGATTCTCCAGAATCAATAAGGAAACTCAGAGGTAAGGTAGCCAGAAAAATGGCATGTATTTATAGTCAGAATATATGAGTCAAAACACTACATGGTTAGCCATTTATAAATAAGAAAGAAGGGGAGAATTTTCATCTCCAAAGAGTCAAAATTACTGGACTACAGACAAGAGGAAAAATGTTCTAAGGCTCTTGGACGTTCATTCTCTAGAACAGTTTTATTCAATGTGTGCCCTGTTAACCCGTGTCTCATGAGATACTTGTCATGTACAGAAAATGGTTCATATCACACATTTCCATGTGCTAGTTAGAACATTAAATGTTTTAAAAGTTTGCTTTATTGAGCATTCTCCAAACTTTTTTACCATTTAGCCCTCAACACCTGCAGCATCAGTTTTCAAATGAGCACACTAAAAAAAAAAAAGAAATGTTCCTCACAAAAGAAGCATTGCATCCTATGAACATTCTGAGACCATTTCACAGGAGTTAAGACTTTTCTGGCTTAAGACTAACTAACTAATTTCACTATTTAGTCCTTGATCTCATGAAGTTATAGCAGCTTGCTGTAAATCAGATTACAGGTAATCTGCCTTCCCAAAGATGAGAACATGTAGAAACTTTGCTCCTACCATGAGGTCATCCCTAATGGCCAGTAGGTTAGTTGCTGTATTAGTCCATTTTCACACTGCTATAAAGATACTACCCAAGACTGGGTAATTTGTAAAGAAAGAAGTTTAATTGACTCACAGTTCCACATGGCTGGGGAGACCTCAGGGAACTTACAATCATGGCAGAAGGGGAAGCAGGCACGTCTTACATGGTGGCAGGTGAGAGAGAGAGAGTGAAAAGTCCGGGGGAAAATGCCATTTATAAAACCATCAGATCTCATGAGAACTCCCTCACTATCACAAGAACAGCATGGGGGAAACCATTCCTATGATCTAGTCACCACCCACCAGGTCTCTCCCTCAATACCTGGGGATTGCAGTTCAAGATGAGATTTGGGTGGGGACACAAAGCCTAACCATATTAATTGATATTCTTCTCCTTGACTCAATTTGCAGGAAATAGAGTATGATAGAATAGCAGAGCCCCCTCCTTATGCTTAGCAAAAGACAGAAGGGATAGGAATTAGATGTGAAAATCCAGATACACATTCTCCCTCCACTCATCTGTGGAAGCCCTGGGCCCTTCTTTCTTCAGCAGCCCAGAGCGATGTGCCCTACATCCAAACAGCTCTGCCAGCCTTCATGCTGTCCATTTTTTTGTAATCAAGAACATGAACAACTGAGAGCATGAGACATCTTTGAAATCGCTTCCTTTAATTTTTACCCCCTTTAATTAAATGGAGATGAAAAAAATTAATCCTTACCAGGATCAGAGTCTGAAAGTTAGAGGTATCAAGTGTTCTATCATTGCTTCCTGCCTGCAACTCCGTACTTTGCTTTGTATCTAGGCAGCAGATTATTGTAGCTTGCCTGACAAACATGATTAATAACTCAGCTAGAGCCTTTGTGCTGGATGCAGTGTTTGCCAAAAAGGGCAGAACTCAATGGAGAAGGGGGCACTCCAGTGACAGTTACTTCCCTGTCCCATGACCCTTCTTTATAATTAAAAACCAAACTCAATTACGTAGCCAACATTCACTGACATAAGCCTTTTTCCTCCTGTAAGTGATGAGTGCTGATGCTGAGATTATTTTCACAGTTCTAAAATAAAGCAAAAAGAAATATGGTGATCTCTCAAAATGTAGCTTCCACATTCAATTTTTGGAGCTGCTGAAACCTGTCAGACTTGTAACCTGTATTGCTGTGCTTGGGAGATGTAGTGCTTTTGCTGGGGAGCAGAGAAGCCATGAATCCATGCTTTCTCTCTGTCACCTGTATCTAACAGCATTTGAAAACTTGCTATGGCACAAATTAAAGAAAATCATGAGGCCATCCTAACCAAGTGAGGTGGGTTGTCAATGACCTAGTTCAGGCTTTGTGGCTATTCATTCTGCTGCTGAATAGATTTGTCAGTTGTACTATTTTTCCATTTTGGTACAATTTGTTCTTTTCTGCTTAAGGCCATTGCTTCCCTACTGAGGCAGCTTCCAAATAACAGCTGTGATACCATCCACCAGCAAGCTAAGGATGTCACCCAACTCAAGTCAACTCCAGTGCAATTTGACCCCTCCCCGACACAAGTGCAAGGAAGTACTCAGCCAGATGCGGATTTCGGCTAAGGGGATGCCTCTAAGAAAGCATCAGACCCACACAAAGGAGGCTAAATCTTGCCAGGTTTGATTTTGAGGGAATAATCACTTTATTTATAAAATGCCCCTCCCACCATGGCCCTGGAAAGCAGTCACAATTGTGACTAGATAAAAACATTAATTAAGGCATCATAAGCTACCCTGAAGGTGCAGGAATAAAAATAAAGGAGGAATTTGCAAAAGTGGAGGTTTCAAAAGCGTTGCCTAAACAGAGAAGAGGCAAGTAAGGCATTGACTTGAGAGCAGAGAGCCCAACTTCTGAGACAGCGCCAAGGCAACAGGGAAGCAGTGTATTATCTGTTTCAGAAAGGCAGGAGCTGAAAGGAGAAGCCCAGGTAGTTACTGCCTAGGATACCTGTTTGGCCTGCTAAGTAGGCCAGGTGTCTTGAAAGAATGACCCAATGGCACACTGATGTGGATGAGTCTGAATGCTTGATTATTTCCTCTTGAAGTCAGTAGGACTAATGAGGAAAACCCATTTTATTATTTGCATAATCCTTTGTGTAAAAAGATACTTGTCTAACTCACTCTAAAATAACAAGCATGTAGCTTTTCAACTCTAAACTAGTTAAATCATCAGATATTCTATCCAATTTTCAACAATCACGGTTATTTCTCAGCAGAAAGACAAAAATTAGTCAATGTTATTCAGATCTGCAATAAATGATATTTAGTGACACTGTATATAAGAAGGGCATGGTAATTCAACTTCCATCTTAGCATGAAATCCACATGTACGCATAAATACACTCGATTTTTTTTTACTCTAACCCATTAATATTAGAACCCTTAAAATGTTATCCATCACTTATAGCCAAGGGGAAGTGATAAGTAAAACACTCCAGAAAAGATTGCCATCCGTCACTGTCCTTTACCTTTTTCCACCCCGTTGGTGAAAAAAATAAAATTCTAGTCTCAATTTAAAAAATGAATCATGTTTCAAATACTTCTGTAAGAAGCCTTTCAACAATTTCATTTAAGATTGCTATAAATTTTTAGAGCTATTATGAATTGTAATATGTGTTGGGATTGGTTCACCAAAAGTAATGGTTAGGAGAAAATAAACAATAATCTCACAATAATCTACGTTTTTAGTAATTTGTAGCATACATTTAAAAAGTGGGCTTCATGCCAGATGACATCCTCACCTGATTTGCCCCACACTGGGCTTCTGTACTTTAGTGTTAATTATCATGTAGGAGATACTTGGTCCAGGTACCTACACAAAGAACCTAGAATGATTTTAACAGGGAACTTTTAAAATATAATTAAAGGCTTTGTTGAGAACAGCAATCTATCCTTCTCTAATGAGAATTGCAAGTCTAATTATATGCACTTTATATAAAGTGACCTAAAAGGATTTAGAATAGATTCAAAGATCAGATTGGAGCTCATCACCACTCAGGGAGCATGGCTACGGTAATTGTCTCTATATTGATCTAACTTGTATGTTTCTCATTATTCTTGCCCCAGGTGAGCTATGCTCTTCATTGAGATGCCAGTTTCTTATGTTGGGGCCTCTATTACTACATCCAAGCCTGTCCTTATGCACTTGCTTAGTGTGCAATCCGTGATTATTGAGTAGGTAATACCAAGAATGCCTGTGTAGTGCTGGAGCAGTTCCTCTACACTGAGCTCCCTCTGTTCAGGCACGTGCCGTGGAGATCAGCAACCTGATACTCTGATGGCTTCAACAGCTCTGTGTACCCTAAGAATGAACTTGAAAGGAAAAGCATCCTGCTTAAGGGCCTCATTGAAAATGGATCTCCTCACTAAATCATCAAACATGCCCTTCATGAACATGTTGTAAGAGTAACCTTTGTCCAGTGTGATAAAGACTCATGTGTAATTAATCCTGAGGCTGTATTTGCTACCAGCTGAACAGAGACATCATTATCCAAATGAATTATGTGTCATGTTTGCTAGCTCTGATCAAAGAAAATAAACCTAAAATGTGGCTCAAGATTTTATGCCACATGTGTGTATAGCACCAACTGTCAAACAGAAAAGGAGTTCATTTATTTAACTTTTCTGTGGGGGTGACATGAGAATGTCTGTAATCAACACTATATAAAGTTAATAATTAAACTTATTCAAATTCCCCCAGAAAAGTCCAAATTCATTCAATTCAAATAATACATGTAATATTATAAGCCGAATCTTATCTTTCTTTCATTTACTGCAATTTCTGCCAATATTCTCCCTGTTAGATTCAACAGTGATAGATTTTATATCAAATTGTAAGGTTGATAACAGACCACACATTAAAAAATCAATCTTATGATTTTAAATTCGTATCTTATTGCAGTGAATTATTCTCAGCTGCTTGAGAGTTATTAGTTTTATGGATAAGTGTAATATTAATAATTGTAGTTATGATCACCAGCATAGAGAAAATTGGCTTTTGTAGTAACACTATAAACATCATGGATTCCAAAAAAGATGTTTGGAGTGCGTGCTATGTGCTAGGGAGCATGCTTGGTGCTGAAAAAACAAATAAACACAGCATAATCCCTTATCGCCAATTGTTCACCAACTAGTTATGAAAACTAAAAAATAAGCCAGGCGCTGTGGCTCACTCCTGTAATCCCAGCACTTTGGGAGGCTGAGGTAGGTAGATCATTTAAGGTCAGGAGTTTGAGACCAGCCTGGCCAACATGGTGAAACCTCATCTCTACAAAAAATACAAAAATTAGCCTGGCATGGTGGCACATGCCTGTGATCTCAGCTACTTGGGAGGCTGAGGCATGAGAATCGCTTAGAACCCAGGAGGCAGAGGTTGCAGTGAGCCGAGATCACACGACTGCCCTCCAGCCCAGGTGACAGCAAGACTCTGTCTTAAAAAAAAAAAAAAAAAAAAAGGGGCCGGGTGCGGTGCCCCAAGCCTGTAATCCCAGCACTTTGGGAGGCCGAGACGGGCGGATCACGAGGTCAGGAGATCGAGACCATCCTGGCTAACACGGTGAAACCCCGTCTCTACTAAAAAATACAAAAAACTAGCCGGGCGAGGTGGCAGGCGCCTGTAGTCCCAGCTACTCGGGAGGCTGAGGCAGGAGAATGGCGTAAACCCGGGAGGCGGAGCTTGCAGTGAGCTGAGATCTGGCCTCTGCACTCCATCCTGGGTGACAGAGCGAGACTCCGTCTCAAAAAAAAAAAAAAAAAAAAAAAAAAAAAAAACCAAAAAATCAGCAGCAATTAGAAACACATGATAGGTAGATCATTGGTCAGTAATACATTTGGTTGCATTAATTTGTTAAGAAACCCCAATTAATAGTGGGTTCAGGATAAAGGAAGTGATTTGCCTCAATTAACAAGAAAGCTGGGGATAAGTTAGGCCAGGGACTGTTTCATATCCTAATCATGGCATCGAAGTCTTTCGTTTTTTATTCCATCATCTTTTAGGATATGGCTTTTATCTTCTTGGTCACAAAATGGCATAACTAGAACCATACATCCTATTCACACTCTAGGGGAAAAAGGAGGAAGAGATGAAGGCAACGAGAAGCATAGTGGCCAAACATCTCCCTTCTCCCTTCAAAAAGTTTTCCCAGAAGCTCTGTCTAGAAATTTCTACATTTCAGGGGCCAGAAATGGGTCAGTCACTCCTACCAAGAAGGTAGAAGAGAGAAGTATTTTAGCTGTGCCTCACTATGTTCTACTAATAAATGAGGAAGAAGTGGAGGAATACAATTGGGTTGACAACTAGCAGCATCTGCCACAGGAATAAGGGGAACTCCAAAGGATTACTGGGCATAGATCAAAGAAGGTTCTCCAAAGGAGAGGACAATTAAGACTAGCACTGACATGCTACCAAGAGCAAGTGAGGTAGGCAGACTGAGAGGAAGTATCAGGGAAGAAGGAGACAGGAAGCGCATTCCAAACAAAGGAAATGAAGGTGCTCCTAGCACTGCAAGTAGTTCAGTGTGTTTGGAACACGAGATTTTGAGTAGGAGAGGGGACAAGGTGAGACTGAGATACCAGAAAACACTAGAAACAGCTACAGATGTGAAATGTTTTACAGTCTTGTTAGCTGTGCCATACTAAGTAGTTTTGACTTCACAGTAGAGTTAAAAAGGTGTCACTATGTCATGAATAAGCCTTGTAGTTGGTGTCACAATCTTGCCTCCTGTCTCCCGGTGGAAGAGTCTCTGCTGAAATGACATTCCTTATCTTTCTCTCCATTCCCTACTCGCTCCTTCAAAAAAGGAGAAACGGGTCTGATGGATGAGTTTGGGAGAAAACACTGGACATGTTCAGCCCAGCCACCCTCCCCCTCCCTCCTTTAGAGAGCTAGTCTGCTCCTCGATGTGGCAATCTTGCAGGGGCAAATTCTGCCTTTGTGAAGGAGGCCTGAGGTTGTTCAGTACTGCCTGTGACTGGTTATATGAATCTAATTTTGATTTAGGTCAAGAATGCTAACAGTGTTAGGAAGTTCACTGCACCCTCACATCCAAGCCAATTTCTCCAGTTCTGCTTTACTAGTAACATTACTGGTATTTCCCTTTTCTTCTGTTTGATGCCTTGCAATGTTGGTTCTGAACTTGGTCCTCTAAACCCACAACAGTTGGTGATTTTCTATCTCCTGCCACAGTGTCTCTTAGTCATTCTATCTCACCCCTTTACCTTGTCCTCAGCCATAGAGTTTGTTCTCTTCCCACTCTGTGAGCACACAGGTGCAGGGAGATCTGAAACCCTTCCAGACTGGTGGATGAGCTCTGCCTGATGGTTCTGTGGCAGGCACTCCTCTCAAGACCATTTTGTATGCCTAGTTGTTATCTTTTCGTTAGAAATACATTTAGTTGGGAACCCTGTGCCTGGCACTCTCATCCTGCAGAATTTTGGCCAGAATACTCTACTGTTTCGAAAACAAAGCTCTGCCTTAATTGCCTCTGGCAAAATACTTGAAAATAAAATCCAAAAATCAAGGGAAGTACAGTACGAACATTGATGATACCCAAATTGACACATTTGTCTGGCTAACAAACTTGTGTCAAGAAGTGAAAATAGAAATTCAAGGCACATGATCCTTACCTGGGCGTGTTCACTGGATTTATGTGGAAAGCTCATTAGTATATTCCCTAGCCTCTCTTGATTGGAAAACACAGGGTACAGCTGTACAAACTGCTCTAACAGCTTCCAAGAATATAAGTAGAGAATGGTGATATCGAATAGCAGCATTAATGAGAGAATTGCTGCTCAGAGATAGGAAACTTGCAAATGCTGGGAGTGAGGTGGAAAAGACAGAACGAATCACATAAAAGTAAATGCTGAAGAATAAAGACAGAGGTTGGGAGAAACCTATTTCACCCCAGGGATGGAAAACAAATAGAACAACCTTTGGATCTCACCGTATGCATAAACACAAAACGCATAGGTATTTTTTTGAAAAAAAAATCCCATCAATGAATTACAATTCAACTATAAATCATTTCCAAAACATTAGATTTATGAGAGTTTCTAATTGGCATGATAAATCAGTCTGCATATCAGCTACAACTCTGGTGTTTGCCATCTTTTCTTTTGTCATGTCATTCAGGCATTGCATTGTCATGATTGACAACTTCTTAATAGAAACACATTTTTATCTTTTCTAGTTCTTCTAGAAGACAGGATACATGAGCAAAAGGTGCTAGAAAATGGAAAAGAATACGAAATCATTTCTATTGAATTTGCTACACCACTTGCCTATTCACATGGATAATTGGTAATTGTTCTTAACAAGCAAGAGACAACACTTGGCCTTGTGCCCAGGATCAGTCCTAGTAAACATGTTGAACAGAAAACCTTTTATACCCTGGGCCTTTTCCTCTCTGATTATCCTCTTCTTCCCTTTGGTAATGTAGTTGTCTCATTCTTTTGCCTTCCTCCCTGTTCACAATCTCCACAAAGCTGGATTTTAAATACATCTGGTGTATAAGTTATCTGTATCAGAAAGAATTTAATCACTACTTGCAAGTACTGACATTGGTTAATACTGGCACCAGAAAGCCTGTATTTAAATCCTAGTTTTACCATGCCTCAATGTGTGACTCAGAACACGTTAGTTGACTCATCTAGGCTTCAGTTTACTTACCTGAAATGGGGCTCACACCTACTGCAGAGGTTTTCCATGAGGATTAATGAAGTAATTAAAAATAGCTTTGAGGTGAGGCCTGGTGGCTTACACCTGTTATCCTAGCACTTTGGGAGGCTGAGATGGGTGGATTACTTGAGCCTAGTAGTTGAAGAACAGCCTGGGCAACATAGAGACCCTGTCTCTCCAGGGGTTGGGGGGTATAGTTAATGGGGAGGCTGAGGTGGGAGGATTGCTTGAGCCCAGGAGGATCAAGGCTGCAGTGAGCCATGATCATGCCACTGTACTCCAGCCTGGGTAACAGAACAAGACCTTGTCTCAAAAAAAAAACCCCTTCCTTGCATAGTCCTAAAAATAGCAATAATATTATGGTGCCTGTTCCAGTGGTATTTACATTGTAACCTTATTTCAAAATGAAATGAAGGAAAGATTAGGCAAAAAATTACTTGGGGTGGTATGTTGCTTAAGTATAAAGCTAAACCAAAACTTGGTTGCAGTCTATGCTGCTTAAATGTTAAAGCTAAGACAAAACTTCAAGTAAGACCTATGCCAAATAAATTTTTTGGAGTTTGTGATGAGTGTGGCTAGAAAGGAAGATTTCCTAAAGACATGTGGCATCATTTAGGTCTCAGCAATAGTTCATGGCTTGAATTCTTGTTGGGTATCCAAGTACGTCTTTAGACTACCCATAAAAATCAAGGTTACAAAGCAAACACCCCAAAGGCCTGATCACACTTCAGTTGTACCTAAACTAATTAGGTCATTGTGATACACTTTTCATAGTGCAAGAAATAAAAAGATAAAAGAAAAAAATTACAAAGCTAGGTAGGAAGAAATGTAGGAAAATGATATATTGATCATTCTTCCAAACAGAATAGGTCACTGCCATAAAAGAATTAAAGAAATACAATCTATTAATACCACTGCATTGCACAGAGTAGGTGTTCAGTAAATATAGAAAGGACTCCATTCTGTCCATTGCCCTAAATGTTGGAAAGGGAGGATAGAGACATTTGAAAGGGTTCTTCCAAAAGTCTTGTTAAGAAAATTTGCAACACTGTAATAAACAAAATTGCAGGGACTTTTTTTTATTAGCAGAATATCATGAACATTGGTTTTGATGCCAAAAAATAAAGATATTTAGGTTCTGCAGAAACAGCAAGCTTTGCCTGTAGCAAATTCATAAAAGTTCATAATTTCACCAGAGGCAAAAGTGTCAGTTTTCCCCATAGGAGTTAGATTCCCAGTTGGAAATGTGAAATTTTAGCTCAGAAAGAAATCTGGGTATGTTTTGCAAAACTTAAAACTAATTCTCTTATTTACATTCTGGGGGAAGCCAAGCCATACCCAAGTGGGGAAAGTAGCAATGAAGGAGGAACAGATGAGTTCAGGAATCAGACGGAGAGAAGGTAGAGGGTGGAAGTACTGGGCACATGAGATCCTAACAAAGATCAAAAAGAAAGGATGTGACAATGGATGTGCCATAAATTCATAGAATTAAGAGGCCTAGAATTTTGTTTAAATATCAGGTTCAGAGTATCAAATCTCCCAACAAATACCCTAAGACCAGGATTTCTTTTTATGGGCTCTATTTCTGTCCACATTGAATCTCCTATGTTCCTGCCTCTGGTTATTTTCCTTTGATGAAAACTGTACCAGGTTTTATTATACAGTTTCAAGGAGAAAGGATTTTACTTTTGTATTTGCACTTAAATTTCAAGATGTAATTTCCTAAAACAGGCTTTGGAGAAGAGCATAAAAATAAAACTAAGATGTTTCGCAAACACCTGATCCTTTCTGAAAGGATTCCAAAGCCTCATAAATCTTCAGCTTTGTTCTGTGGGTTCTCACCTACAGAATTTTCAATCACACATTATATATATATATA
>NW_016812078.1:1325648-1372394 GCF_001698545.2 Rhinopithecus bieti | reverse complement strand
TATATATATATATACATACATGACAGAAACTGAACTTGGGAAGAATTGTACAATGGTGAAATTTAAATATATGGTTTTAATCTCATTAATAAAATACTGCTATTAGAGGTGGGCTGGAGACCATGAATAATGCACTAAAAACTATTCTTCATTAAATAAGATATGCCTTCCACTATCCCTGAAGACCCTTTGTAGATTCATCATTTTCTAACTCAGCCTGTATTGTATCTCTTATTCTTCAGATAGAGGAAGGGATGCAAAGGCATTTAAACATCAGAAGATTCAAACGTTTGAGTACATGTAACCTTTCCAGGAAACTGATCCAAATAAGAACTCACATTAAATACAGCTTTTCTTGTCATTCAGAATTGAACTACCTGATAAAAAGGAGACTTGGCTCATAAAATACATTCAGTTTACCTCCACCACGCCATATAAACTACTTGTCCTAAACCTAAATGAAGCAATTCCATGTGGCCCTTGATATGTCATATCGATATCTTTGTATGAATACTGGAGGCCACTCATGTAGAGTTATTGAATCAGAAAACATTCACTGGGAAGTCACAGCTAAAGAAGATGCCATCGTATCTCATAGTTTATTAAAAGAGTTAGAAAAAAATACCCAACTATTTGGAATTAATCATTCAAGAAACATTACGGTACAGGTGCCATTTTCCACACCCTGAGCTAGAGAGATGAAAAGAAATGAGAACTTAAGGATATCAAGCTCTGCTCCAGTTTGTCAAGAATTGTATTTAAGATTCCTTATAGTGAAGAACTCAGGTTATTTCTCCTTTAGGAGGAGCTTTAATGAGGAGAGTTGACTGTGGAGTTTAAGATGAGAACTTCTCATACACATACATGGCAGGTGGTGAACTGAAAGGGAGACTCCCAATTACTTGTGCTGCTTAACATTCAGAGAAATACAGCATGCGACAAAATGGTGAGTCTGGTGGCTAGAGAGGGCTGCCGTGCAGAGGATATTGTCAGAAAGGACTTTTTCAAGGGAGGTTATGCATAGTTACCTTAGTAAGTCACTGAAGGAATTGAGTAAAAGAGAATAAGATAATGAAAAGTACCAGTGACAGATCTACTGAAAACAGGAAACCACAGAGAACTGACAATGAGCAAAGAAAGAGAGGTTCCTGCAGAACAAGGTTCAATTGATATTAATTCAGCTCTCATCCCACCTAACGAGTTAGCCTAAGTGTCTCTGCAAGCTTTATTGTGCATCCAAATCACCTGGAGAATCCTGTTAAAATGTAGGTTCCGATTCAGGAAGCGTGGGGAGAGGCTAGCAGTTTTGCCTGAGGTGATGCTGATACTGTTCATCTGTGGACGACCCATGGAGTATCAAAGTACCTACCACTGAAGCTCATCAGATCAGTGAAACCACCACAAACTAATAGCAGAGCCTCTGGAAGGCACTTAAGACAATGGAACAGTCTGTTCTCTGGAGTATCTCTGAATCCAGTTCACTTGCTGCCCAGGTGACTTGGTTCTCTTCTTGCAGAGCATATAATAGAAAGGAAGTGACAAAAGTGGCCCCCAAGTTCTAATGTGAGGGCTATCTGCCCAATTTCTGACTTTACAGTCTAGGAGAAATTATACCACTTTCTGAGCCAGTGTTCTCTAAAATTTTAATAATTATAATCCTCAGTAGGACTATTTTGAAAATCAAAATTGAACTATATAAGAATATAGTAAAACAACAAATATCAGCTTTTCTTCCTTCTTTCCTATACTAAACAATAAGTATAATTAACATTGATATAACTGACAATAAATAAAATACTTTCAAAGAAACTTTTATTTTGGCCTTTCAAAATCCATAAGCAAGATTCATGTCAACACACTCTAAAGATGAAAAAATAAGCTTGGAGAGATGTTAGTGCGGTAATAAAGTCCCTACAGTTTGGATAGAGCATACTTCAATTCAGATTCTCAATCTATTCTTTCTATAAAGTTTATCATGTATAAAGAGAGTCATACCTCCACTAAATAATATATGTAAAATGTCTAGCAGAATTTCCTGTCATAGTGTTTTCTCTGCTCCTTCCTAAAATGAAACTGTAATAATAAAAAATTTGTGAAGTCATCCTTTTAGTTTCCTAGGGCTACTGTAAAAAAGTACCACAAACTGGGTGGCCTAAACAACAGCAATGCATTGTCTCACAGTTCTGGAAACAGAAGTCCAAAATTAAGGTATTGACAGGGTTGGTTCCTTCTGAGGGCTGCAAGGGCAGGATCAGTTCCAGGCCTCTCTCCTTGGCATAGTCTTCTCCTTATGCATGTCTGCGTGTCCAAATTTCTCCTTTATGTGAGGACACCAATCACATTGGATTAGGACCCACCCAGTGGCCTCATTTTAACTTGATTACCTCTGTAAAGACTCTTTAGGTACTCTGAGGTGCTGGGTTGGGACTTCAACATATAAATTGGGAATTGGGGGGTTGAAATGCAATTCAACCCATAGTAGTAATAATCCCACAAAGACAAAAGTAAAATTGGAAACAAAACTGTTTTAGAAGATGAAAAATGGACAGAAAAAAATAGAATCTAAGAAATCTGAATGTCCGATGCACACCGGAGGATTGCAAATAAGAAACAGTATTTCATAACATCCAACACGAGAAAGCTTGAGAAATGGTGGCAACTTGTTCTCCAGAAAAGGAAAGAGAAGCAAAGAGCTGAAAGCAAGATGTTTATTTTGAAAATATATATAAGAAGAACTCATATCCCCAGGCATCCTCCCTGTCCACAAATGGGACTTATTTGGTAGAGAAATTGAACCCTGGATATTACAAACACAGGGAGGACTGGGGTGGGGAAGGCACCCTCCCAGAACCAGGCAGATTGAGTTAATAGTGGCACACTGAATGATAAGCCCCCTACTGCTCTTCTACACTCTGCCTTAGGAACACAGGCAGACAGGCAAATACTGCCTCAGGAAGTGATTGGTAAATTGTTCTCTGGAATAATTAAATAGTTCTGAGGGGTGAGGAAGACTAACAGATATTGACATGTAGGGGTCCCTGCCAGAACACTTCTGGATCCCTACTCATTAGACCTTCAGTAAAGACTGCAAGTTATCCAGCTTCAACCATGAATATAGAATTTGCAACTATATTTTTAATTCATTATTCTTTCTTAAACTATTTGTATTTTAAAATATAACATACATACAGAACAGTGCCTAAGACAAATGGAATTTATTCAGTGAAATATCACATAGTAAAGACCTATGTAGACATCAATTGATACCTATTGTGTATTGTTTCAGGCATTTCTTGCTCAACATTAGTGAGACGTATCCACGTTGTGATGGGTAATTATAGACCGTTATTTTTCATTATTGTATAATGCTCCCTTATAAGAACAAATTTTTATTCTAATGTTGGTAGACATCTCACTTGCTTCCATTTTCTATGTATTATTATTATTGGTTCTTTGGGGGTTGTTGTATGTCTCTCTTCAGGCCCATGTACAAAGCATCTCTGTTAGGTTTTTACCTCAAAGTGGAAGTACCAGGTCAGAGGTTATGCATATTTTCAAATTTATGTGCAAGCTCATTTTCCTAGTGATGTTGTACCAATTTGCTCTCCCCAAAATGATCCTAGATCATTCCTGTTGCTCTGTATCATCACCACCACTGGGTATTTACATCTTTTTAAATTTAGAGTGGCTTACTCTTAAATAAAGAAGTAGAATCAAGATCAACAGCTATTTCAGGAAAGTCTCTAGGGTGAAAGACAAAAAGCAAAAGAAACACAAGAATGAAGATCATAATTTGAATGAAAAAGAAAAAAGGTAAGCTGTTAAAAGTATTTTAATAGCCTGAAGAAATGAAAAGCTCCTGAGTCCATAAAGAAAGAATGCTTTTAAAAAATTGAATAGGGAATAAGAAAATACTAAAATTCATTGGAAGGATCAAAAGATAACATTAAGGATTTCCTACAAAAGGAGAAAAATAGAAGAAAGTTAAGGAAACTCAAGAAAAGGAAAGAAAAAATCCAGGGTCCAACTACTAAGTTATAAAAGTTTTAGGAAGAAAACAAAACACAACAGAAAACAGATGTAAGGAAATGACCAAAGGGCAAATACAGGTAAAATTCCCGAATAAAGAATGTGAATTTCCAAATTTAAGACACCCAACAAGTGCCTGACCCAATGAATTGACACAAAAAACAAAAATCACACCAAGCCACATTATCACTAAATTTCAGCACACCAGGGGGAAAGAGAAGATTCAGTAAATAAATCACAGGTTACCTAAAAAAGAAGTGGAATAAAAACGTCAGTAGAGCTCCACAAGGGCAACACAGCAGTAATGAAACAACGGAAAAAACACTTCAAAACTGGTAGACAAGACAGCCAGGTATCCAAGCAAACATGAAGAGAGAAAACAAGAAGATCACTGCGAAAAGCACACATGGTTTCATCTCACTGACACACTGAGGTAAAAGTATATGCATGATGTGTGAATTTAAGAGGAAAAGACAGTTATTAAAAATGTAATAAAATTTTCAGAAACATTCTGAGAATCATTATTTCCAACTTGATTATCTACCTGGCCAAGAAATCAATCATTGTGAGGGTAGAATAAAGACATTCTCAACTGGTCAACACCTTAAAAACATTGGCTGGCGCAGTGGCTCACACCTGTAATCCCAGCCCTTTCGGAGACCAAAGCAGGTGATCACGAGGTCAGGAGATCGAGACCATCGTGACCAACATGGTGAAACCCAGTATCCACTAAAATACAAACAAATTAGCTGAGCATGGTGGCCTGCACCTGTAGTCCCAGCCAGTTGGGAGACTGAGGCAGGGAAATTGCTTGAACCTGGGAGGCAGAGGGTGCAGTGAGCTAAGATCATGCCATTGCACTCCAGCCTGGCGACAGAGCAAGACTCCATGTAAAAAAAAAAAAAAAAAAAAAGTTATCCCATGTTTAGGTTTTCAAGAAGTTACACTAGGATATGCTTAACCTTATTAGAAAACAGAGAGAAATAGGTAGAGGTCCTAGAGAACACTTGTGTAGCAGGCCAAGAGAACAACCAGACCAGGGTTAAAAAGAAGGACTGAGAATTCCTCAAGTATGGCCCCAAGAAAAACAACCTGATAAGTTAGCTGGTTTATTTGATCTTTTAGAAAACATAATTCCATAGCTTGTGAAAAATTAATGATTGTATACATACAAAACTAAGCACACTAAGGAGAGAGAGATGCACACAGGAGAAAGAGAGATGACACAGCTTCAGGGGATGGGAAAATTGTTTAAAAAGTAGGAGTAGTCATAGTACACCATTTGAGCAGGGGATTATCTGTGTATGGTAATAATATTAATATAGCTATATTTAAATATATCCAAATTGGTTAAAAGGGAAGTGTGGAGTAAAAAAATCGAGGCAGAAAAGCAGACCTAACCAAAGAAAGTCAATAATGGACAAAACATCTAAAAATACTAAACAATATTTAGATATACAGAAATAAAAGCCTGAAGAAACAACTTAAAAAGTAGAAAGTAGTTGCCTCTAAGGTAGCACTGTACTCTATCTTCAGAACATTAGTTGTATTTGAACTCCATCTCTCTGTTTAATGTTTCATTGTCTCTGTCCTCCACTAGAATAAAAGGTCCATAATTGTGTCCCCATTGTTCAATGGTGAATCGCCAGAGCCTGGCATAGAGCAAGTGGCAAATGAATATTGGAGGGAGAACGGGAGGAAGAGAATGGAGGAAGTCCACCCTCTTTAGCATTTCTCAAGATGGAACACAGCCAGGTTATATCTGAGTTCTTCTGAGGGCATTGCCAATGTCAAAGCAAGCCCATTCCAAACCTGCCCTGACATCACAATGATTAGAAGTAGGATTTAAAGCTGCAAAAACACCCCATGTAGGAAAAGGAGGTTCAAGCACCAATTAGCAACAGAGAAGCAAATGAAAATGGTACTCATTATGTATAGGTACTGAGCACAAAGATATTTAGAGAAGAAACATGTGTCATGTCCTCTAAAACAAATCAAGAGAACTCAAAGTAGAAAAATAGTAGTTAGAAACAAGCGACCATTTGGAAACCAACATTTCTAAGTCAGCTATTTGATGCCAGTGTCCAGGAATACAGCTGATCTCTATTTTAAGAAGTGGAGCTGTCAGTGAAGCAATCCAGAATGATAATTTAATAATAGCATTTTGGAAGAGAGATGCTATAAAATTACAAATTTATCTGAAGAATTCCAGGGCTTAATTTATATGAGGACCTTAAAAGGACTAAGTCCAATCTGGAAAACCTACACCAACTCCTTCCAAAACTAAAGCAAGTTTTCTAAGTGATGAAGTTAATTCATTTCAGCCTAGCCCAGAATATTCCAGTGGAGACAGTAAAAATCCTTTAAATTTATTCTATAACATTAAATGACAGTGAAACTTCTGGATAATTTGTTAAATGTCAGGCTAGGAGAAGACCCTGCCTGTCCCTCCCCTCCTGTGAGAGGCAGAGGATCCTCTGGCTTCTTGTCTCAGTGACTCAGCTGTATTCTCACTGATGCAAACAAGGCCACCCTAGGCTAACAGCTTTTTGAGGGTCATAAATCAACTGCTTTCTCTTCTAGGGAACTGGAAGAACAGAATAAAAGGTGGAGTAATTAAAAAAGTAGAGATGCCAATATCAGTTAAATCATCCCTCCAAAGTTAAGCTTAATGAATGTCAATTTTCTTTTCTGTATCCGTTTTTATAGTGAACATGGCAGCATCAGGGAGATGCAGCCAATACAGTAGCACTCAGTGGTCTCTGTTAGGGCAAATTGGCTTTATTTTCATTTCATGCTTTTGGGTCAATGACATATCCTTAGAGGTCATGAGTTTTCCCACTCTCTCAAAGACATTTTCTTAGTTAGGGATGTGGTTTTCAAAGTGAGGTCCCCAAACCAGCAACATCAGCATCCCCAAGAAGCATACTAGAAATTCACATTTTCAGGCCTCACCCCAGACCTGCAGAATGCAAAATTCTGAAAGTGGAATCAAACAACGAGGTCTTTATCAAGCCCTCTAGGTAATTCTGATGTCTCCTAAAGTCTGAAAATCTTTGAGTTAGGATAATGCCATCCACTTTAACAAACCTGAAATTTTCAGTGACTTTACACAATAAACAATGACTTATCATTCACATAATAGCTCAGTATGATTCACACAGTGGTTCCGGGAGCCAATTTGCTTTCATCTTGAGTCTGCTCCATCCATTATGGCCTCAGAGTTTGCCGCATTTTGATTGATGGGGGAAAACAAGTAGAGAATTCCTATCCTCATCTCAAAATTACTGGCTCAAAAGTAATACACATCACTTCCACCCATAGTTCATTGATGAGAACTAGTTAATGAGTCACATTTAGATACAAAGGAGACTAGAAAATATTCTCCTTGGTTGGGTGCATGCCTCCCTGCCACAACACCATGCCATGGAGGAAGCAGCAGAAATCTCTGCCATGAATGTGCAAACCATATTCAAGCAAACAGTGATGTAGCCAGGGCAGCGGGGGAAAACAAACCCCTCACCCAGAGCATACTCTCCAGAATTGGCACATTTTCATAATCTTAAGCTAGGGATGTAATTGTTGCTAATACAGTGATAAAAAGAGACAACAGTTTCTCAAATGCTAATGGACATACCCATCACCAGGGAATCTAGTTAAAATTTAGATTCTGTTTGTAGGTCCAGGGTGGGGCCTCATTTTCTGCATGTCTATACAGCTCTCACGTGATTTCAATGCAATGGTCCACGGACTACACCTTGAGAACAAGATTTATAGAAGATAAGGTGAAAAGAAGGGTCAGCGTGTTCAATATGGGATTGTTATATATTCAAACCTAATGTCCTTACAACATTCTACACATGTGGCCGTGCATGATCTAGCTCACTACCCTCCCTGCCACCATCCCCCAATTCCTCCCATTTCTTTTCCTTCTACTCTCCACACCTCACTGACTTCACTCCAGATATGGAAACCTGATTACTATACTCTGCACATATCAGATATACTCCTTCCTCAGATTTGTTGCCCTAATATTGCCTCTGCTCAGAATGCTCTTAATCATGATAGATACATAGCCAACTCCCCACCAACTCTTCGCTCAAATGTCACCTTCTAAAAGAAACCTACCCTGACCGCTCAATATTTAACTGCAACTCATCTCCTTCTTCTTGTACTCCCAGGCTTCCTTTCCCTGCTCAACATTTTCTCACATTCTCACATGATATTTGCTAAGTGCCCAGAACATTACCTGGTATATACTAGATGCTCAACGAGTATTTGTAGAATGAATATATCAGGGTTCAGATTATAAAACCAACCTAAAAAGTCATCAAAAGGTGATGCCTTTTCCAAGTCCCCATTTCTCTCAATGTTAAATGCCAGCTCTACCAAGAAGTGGGCGGAAAGAGAAATGGGTAGAAAGGGATGGTTGTATCTAATACTTGAAATAAAAATATACCTTGGAAGACCCAATGGGCAGTGAGTCACTATTAAAGAGGATAGGCAAATTCCTATACTTTAAGCTGATGTCCAAGTAACTCCTATCTATTTATGTGAGCCCTTCCTTAGTTAGCTTAGGCTCCTACAGCAGAACACCATAGACTGGGTGGCTTAAACATCATTTATTTCTCACATGGCAGAGAGCAGATAGTGAGCAAGTTTCTTAGTGTCTCTTCTTAAAAGGGCACTAATCCCATCCACGAGGGTGCCACACTCATGACCTAATTACCTTCCAAAGGCACCACCTCCTAACACCATCACATTTAGGTTAGAGCTTCAACATACAGATTTTGAGAGAATGACAAACATTCTGTTCATAACAATCTCCCTCAGTGTAAACTAACAGACTCCCCTTCCCTTGCCTCAGGCCACAGAGAAAACAGATGAAGGCTCTCTTGAAAATTTCTGACACTGAGATCCTGTTACTCTTCTGGGACTTCTGATTTTCCAAGAATTCCCTAAACTCCGAGCTTTGCCCCCAGACAGCATTTGGACCATATGTACACACCAGCCACAGGGACAAGGCAAAGTGGAATTCAGGGCTTTCCTGGAGAATAGCATGCAAACATGCAGGAAAGGACACACCAGTCAGGCCAGCAGAAAAGGATAAAGACTAACAGAGTTACTGGGTCCTAAAGGGAAATCTTTAAGAGCTGTAGGAGATCCAGATTCCTTGACCAAAGCCAAAGTCACCTACCAGCAAGGATTCTATCAAATAGAGGCCAGAGCAGGAGTCATGGGTACTCAAAGTCTATCCAGTGGGTGGGGCTGGGCAGGTGTAAGAATAGTTTTAAAGTCCAGAACAACCGTCCAGACTGCTACACTATTCACCCTAGAAGTACCAGCTGAAATGCTACAGCACCCTTCTCACATATACACATACTCCCTACCCCAATCAGGCAGCATGAGTACCAGTATTATATACCTGTAAAAGATGATTTAGAAGCTATGTTTTTGTTGTTGGTGGTTTTTTGTTTGTTTGTTTTTGTTTTTGTTTTTTTTGAGACCAAGTCTTGCCTTGTCACCCAGGCTGGAGTGCAGTGGCACGATCTCAGCTCACTGAAAGCTCCGCCTCCCAGCTTCACGACAGTCTTCCCCTTCAGCCTCCCGAGTAGGTGGGACTACAGGCGCCTGCCACCACACCTGGCTAATTTTGTATTTGTACTTTTAGTAGAGACGGGAGTTTCACCGTGTTAGCCAGGATGGTCTCGATCTCCTGACCTTGTGATCCACCTGCCTTGGCCTCCCAAAGTGCTGGAATTACAGGCATGAGCCACCGTGCCTGGCCAGAAGCTATGTTTTAACCACATACTTCTACAATGGAGCACATGCAATGACTTCCTTATATTGCTGGAAGCTTTCATTGATAGATTCCCAGTCTTTCCTATTGTCATATGTTACAAATCTAGAAAATGTGTTGTCTCCACTGAGGTTTTGGGATCTGTGAGTGTATTAGTCTGCTAGAGCTGCCATAACAAAACTTTTGTGCCTTAAACAACAAATTTATTTTCTCACAGTCTGGAGGCTAGAAATTCAAAACCAAGTAGCCAACAAGGTTGGTTTATAGTGAGACTTGTCTTTCTGGCTTAGAGATGGTCACCTTCTCACTGTGTCCTCACATGGCCTTTCCTCTGTGTATACCTAGAGAGGAGAGGAGAGAGAGAGGTCTGGTATTTCTTCCTCTGCTTATGAGAATACCAGTCCTTCAGGATTAAGGCCCCATTCTTATAACTTCATTTAATCATTACTATCTTATGGACTTTGTCTCCAAATACAGTAACATAAGGAGTTAAGGCTTCAACATATGAATTTTAGGGGGACAAAATTTAGTCCATAACAGTGAGCCTATATGTTTACATATATACATATAGGAGGGCATGTTTTTGTGAATACACATATGCAAATATATTCTTTGGTCCTAAAATTGTTGGATTCTTTTTCAGACTTACTAAACACAAAAAAGAAATGAGTTTATCATTTTACAGGAACCCCACTGCCATGCTCTCTCATTTTGCTAATGACAAGTTTCACAACACAAACTGTCTGATGCTACAATGGAGAAAATGATGACTTGGTAAGAGACTGAAATCCCCATTACACCTTGAATATGTAATGGTTTATTGTATCCCCTCCAGCTAAGTTTACTGCAAACAGAATGCCACTTATAATTCTATCTGAGAACTTTCTTCTGTGTTAGAGAAATACATTAAATTATAAGTATTTGCAATTCTAACCCCCCTCCTCTTCAAAGGAGATGGAGATTTTACTGTTTGTGTAGCTTCCAGACCTTTATTGTGTTGAGTGGGGTGATAAATGGAGAAGAAAAATGAGGAAGCTAAGAAAACCATATTGTTCTACTTAAGAAAAGACAACCTAATACCAGAGTGAGAGGGAGGAGTGGGTTGGAAAATTGAAGCGTGGGCTAGAAAAGGGATGGTAGTGAGGGCCAAAGGAAGAGGAACAATGGAACTTGCTGTGGATGGAATGATTTTATCCCCCCAATCCAATTCACATATTGAAGCCCTAATCCCCAAAGTGAAGGTATTGGAGATAGGGCCATTGGGAAATAATATGGTTAGATGAGATCTTGAGTGTGGGGCCCTCCTAATGGGATCAGTGCCCTCACCAGACACCAAATCTGCCAGCTCCTTGCTCTTGTACTTCTCAGCCTCTAGAACTGTGAGGAATAAATGTTTATTGTTTAGGCCACCCGGTCTATGGTATTTTATTATAGCAGCCAGTCTGAGTAAGACAGGACTTTGGGAAGGTTTAAAAGGGTTTAATAGGGAATACTTCTGTGTGAAAAATGAGCCTCTCATGTCTTCTGAAGAAACCTGTTTAGTAAATATTTGCATCATGCTTTAGGAGTTGGTCTGAAGTGGCTTATTTTTTTTTTTAGTTTTATTAAGCTTTATGAAATCACTGTTTGGTGGATAAAAATGTTTAATTATTGACAGTTTTGTGTGGCTCAAGCTAATATATTTAGGTAATTCAACTGATGGCAAGATAAAGGAACCTCCAGATAGTCCGGGTATATCCAGTACCTAATAACCTAAGGGTCTAAGGAAAGCTAGGTTGGACATGTGGCCTCATCAAGGAGCCTGAGGCCCTCCTTCTTACCCCCAGCCAACATTCGAATCTTATCATGTTCTAGGAGCATAAAAGGAACACATTGAAAGTAAGGGTCCTTGACTTGCTTCGAAAATAAACCTATTCTTTCTCCTTTTGATACACAGAGGAGGGGCATGGAGAGAGTGGCCCCTACCACCCTGGCAACATGAAATAAAGGAAGTAGAAGCAAGCATGCTCAGGTTCTCTCTCTTGTAACAATTAGGGGGTTCAGTAGGCATGCTGGAATCTGGCAAATCAGATGTATGAATTTTTCTTTCATTTGAGGGTGTGTACAAGGAAGATGAGCTAGAGCTAGGAGGTAGGATTCTTCCCCAGTGATAGCCTGCAAATGCTTCCATATACTGAACACAAATAAGTACAAATTAGTATACTAAGCACCTGACATATGTTCATTCATTCATCCTTGAAAGAATGGGGTTTGAGTGCCTACTTCACGCCAGGTACCCCATGATACATTATCAGATCAAATTTTCACAATACCCCTAACAAGGGAGGAATTATTCCACATTTATTGAAGAAAGCCTGGGGCTTAGGGTAGTGAAAGAATTGTTTATAATTAGTAAGGAGCTTAGTTGGGATTTGAAGTGAGGTTTAATGAAAAACCCACTCTTTTAACCACTACACAATAGTGAATGCTTAAACATTTTCCAACTCAAATCTGAAATGCCTTTTTCTCTGTCAGCTTTCACTGTGCTCCACCATCATGGGGTGGCTGGAAGAGTGACACACTGTGAGCTGGCAGAGCTGCTGCCAGAACGCACTCAGTGAGGAGACACTGCTGTTTTCCCCTCCTGGGCCAATGGTAGTTCAGAGCTCCAGAATCCTGCCTCATTAATGCAGAACCATGGGTGATAACAAATCCTAATTTCTGCTCATTGCCCTTCTCTAGTTCCCTACATTGAAGCCAGGAGTGGGAATCAAACTAAATAATGAATTCAAATAATAGGTCAGAGGATGTTATCTATTCCCCATCTTCAAGTAGAAGAGAGGGTTAAAACCCACAGGAAAGGCAGGTAGGATGAACAGCAGAAATTGCACAGGGATGGATGTTTTAATCCTTCCCCCATTTCCTCCTACTCTCCCTGAGGAAGTTTCAAAACCCTTGATTAATGTATCTGCAGAGTCTTCTAAAGGAGTATCTGGTGAGCAAACCAAAAATAAACAGAAACCCACAAGGAGCGGTTGGAAAGATAATAGCATTATTTCTGCAGGTAATCCTTTTGTAACAGTTTACTTTCATAATTTGAGTAATGGAAAGAAGGTTGAGATAATTTGTTGTTCTGTAGTTCCACTAATTTGCAAGCTTTTTTTGGCTGTTTAATTGAGTAACAGTATTATTTTGCTCACATTTTTCCAAACTACCTCCCCAAACAAAGACCCCTTCCATTAGATTTCATTTTCTATCTCAGTTCATAGGTTAACTTTCTCCTGCCTCTACCCAAAGGGAAAAAACACAAGATGTCATATATCCAAAATCTGTTATAAACTGAATTTTTGTGTCCTGCCTCCCTCACCCCTGCCAACAAAGTTCACATATTGAAGCCCTAACCCTCGATGTGATTGTATTTGGAGATGGGGGCCCCCTTCAGGAGTTAATTAGGTCATTAAGGTGGGGCCCTGGTTCAGTGGGAGTAGTGCCTGTTTAAGAAAAGACACCAGAGAGCCTGCTTGTTCTCTCTGCCATGTGAGGGCACAATGAGAAGGCAGCTGTCTGCAAGCCAGGAAGAGAATCCTCACCATTCTAGTACTCTGATATTAGATTTCCAGCCTCCAGAAATATGAGAAAATAAAGCTCTATTGTTTAAACACCCAGTCTATGGCATTTAAACAAGACTAAGGCAAAGCGGACTAAGACAAATCCCTATCCAATTTTTTACTATGTCATCAATATCTATTGAATGAAAGTTACTAGATAATACACCATGAGCACAAGCGTTTATCATGTATAGATCCTAGAGAGGTCACACAGTGAGTGGTTAAGAAAGTAATCTGTACTTATCTTCCAGGAACTTACTGAAATGGTACCTAAAAAATGCTTAGCACTATGACCAACATGTAGCAAGTTTCGAAAAATATGAGTTCTTGAAGAGAGTAAAGGTAAGGAGGCTATTTTAGAAAAGTGGTCAGGCTTCTTAATTTGCAAACAATGGAAATTACTAGTTTGAGCTGAAAAAGAACTTAATAGAAATTATCTATGTTACTATAATATATATATTAAATATTCTGAGTTCTCAGTATCTCAAAATGGGCCAGAAGATCAGACTTAGAGGCTGTAAAGCTAGTAATAATGTCCCCAGTTACACCTTAAAATTAGTCTGCTGGAGATCTCGTGGCCACTGCCTACACTGGGCACAACTAGCATGACCATCTTATCTTACACCCCGGAAAATGTTACTTGAATGCCTGTTATTGCTACCTCTGTAAATTGTATTTAGCTGCCACCACTTTTGCCAGAATGTGTAACTCACAGTGCCCCCCTTCTTTGTGCCCCTAATTTCCAATTCAACGTTCAATACCTATGAAATTGCACCCTGTATCCTAGCTGTCAAGAGTGGAGAGAAAATAGAATCTAAATCTTATCAAATCTGAAAATGTAAGGAATTCTCCAAACGTACGGAGTGTAACAAGTGTTTGAGGGCTAGAGGTTGGATTGACTAAGTAAAACATAGGGAATTTTTTAATTTGGTGAAACTACTCTGTATGATGCTCCTATAGTGGCAGATTCATGACATTATGCATTAACTGAAAACCATAGAAGGATACAGCACAAAAGAATGAAACTTAATACACACAAATGATAAAAAAAGAGATAGGAAATCCCAGGATGGAATGCATCAAATGACAAAACAATCTAACTGTATTACAAATACATGAGACAACTTCACTGAAGAATGGAAAATGGTTCTGACCTAAGTAACTGTGGAAAAGAAGAGGAATTTCTAAGACTAAAAATTCAAAAAGTACTGTACATAAGTGCTGTCCTTTAGTTAATAAAGTTATTTCCCATGGAGGTTTAAGTTATTAATTCTGAAGCCACCATTTATGTGTACTGGAATTGAACAATTAGGCAAATGAATATGGAAGTCAGATTTCTAACTGTTGAAGCAGGAGTTGCAAACATCCAAGGGAAGAAGACCAGAATAATCCCTGTGGTAACTGATTAGGATTGGAGATATCTGTATGAACTCATATTCTATTTAATTTAAACATGGATGATTAAGTATAGAAATATGTGTATATATGTGTATATTCACAGATTATTATACACACATAAACTTCCTTGCTCTGTCAGTTGAAAGAGTCTAAAAGCAATGACTTTCAGTAGTAACAGTCCAGATCTTGGTTTCTAATATGGTTCTTTAATAAAAAGAAACAACTCTTCTTGAAGAAATGGCTGGTTCTAGGACCAGGACAGGTAAATACTTAAGATAAACCTAAGATGCATTTTAATGCAAAAAAGAAAGAAAGTGCTAATAACACTAACAACAATAATAATAAGGATTTGTCAAAGGAACATAGGCCTGGAAAGCTCTCAATGGCCAAACATGGAACAATTTGAGCAATAAAATAAATCAAGTAATATTGGATTGTCAACCAGAGTATAAAATAAGCATCCAAGAGTCCACAGTGGTATAAATAATTGATTGCATAAACAGGGGAGGCCAGGTGCAGTGACTCACACCTGTAATCCTAGCACTTTGGGAGGCCGATGCAGGAGGATTGCCTGAGCTCAGGAGTTCAAGACCAGCCTGAGCAACATGGAGAAACCCCGTCTCTACTAAAAATACAAAAAATTAGCTGGGCATAGTGGCACGTGCCTGGAGTCCCAGCAACTAGGGAGACTGAGGCACAAGAATCACTTGAACCCAGAAGGCGGAGGTTGCAGTGAGATGAAATCATGCCACTGCACTCCAGTCTGGGTGACACAGCAAGATTCTGTCCCCCACCAATCAAAAAAATAAATAAAATAAACAGGGGAGAAGAGACTTCCTGTACAGAAAAATTCCAAATAATTTACACTCCACCCTAAAGAAGATAATTACTCACTCCTTACATGAACACTGTACACATAAACTTCTTTCTGAAGAGTACAGTATGGAAAAGCCAGAATAATGTAACTTTACAGTAACCTAACAAACACTACCTCAGATAGGCGGTCAAGGTCAACATCAACTACGATAAGCTATGTTGATAGTATATACCCTTGACAGAATGTGGTAGGAATGGTACTTTTTATCTGTGGTCTTCCTCCAAACCCACAACCCCAGACTAATTGTGAGATAATCATCATATGAATCCCAATTGAGGGAAGTTCTAAAAATACCTAACAGTTATCCCTTATAAGAGTTGAAGTCATGCAAAACAAGGTAATCTAAGAAACAGTCACAGCCAAGAGGCACGTAAGGAAACATGAATATTAAATGTATATGACATTCTGGATGGTATTCTGCAACAGAAAAAGATTTTTAAAAAAACTAAAGAGATTTGGATAATCTTGCTAGCACTGACATATCTATACTAGTTCATTAATTGTGATAAATGTACCATGTGCTACCATAAGGTGATAATATGGTTGTGGGCTATATGGGAACTCTGTACTACCTTTGCAACTTTTGTTTTGCAAATCTATAACTAGCCTAAATGCTTAATTAAACATGTATTAACAGAGAATAAAGTGAATATTTGATATGGTTTGACCGTGTCCCCACCCAAAGTGTCATCTTGATTTATAATTCCGTTAAACCCCATAAACCCCAGAGGTCAAGGGAAAGACCAGGTGGAGGTCTTGGATCATGAGGGCAGTTTCCCCTACACCGTTTTCATCATAGTGAGTTCTCATGAGACCAGATGGTTTTATAACGGGGTCTTCCCACTTCTCTGGGGACTTCTCCTTCCTGCCACCTTGTGAAGAAGGTGTATTGTTTAACCTTCGCCTTCCACCATGACTATGTTTCCTGAGGTTTCCTCAGCCATGCTGAACTGTGAATCAGTTCTCTTTCCTTTATAAATTACTCAGTCTCTGGCAGTTCTTTATAGCAGTATGAAAATGGACTAATACAATACTTAATCCACTTAATCAAAGAAAAATTATTTCCAATCTGTCCCACAAAGCTAATCCAAATACTATATATAAAGACATATCCAAAACAATATGGTCCAGAAAGGTTGAAAATAAAGGAATGGGCAAAGGCCTAGCAGGCAAATGGAAATACGAAAACAGAGGTAGAAATCTGTAATTATTATGTATATCAATGTATGATATAACATAGAAATTACCTTTACATGTAAAATTATGAAAGACTCAAGGGGATATAAAAACACAATAAAATAGCAGACCCTTAACACAACACTCTTAGTGTAAGACAAATCAAGAGGACAAAAAGTAAGGACAAAGATTTAAGCAAATAATCAACAAGATGAATCTAATTAATACATACAAAATTCATACCCTGATAATGGAGAATATATCTTCTTCTCAAGTGCACAAAACACATTTACAAAAATTGGTCGCATATTTGGTCACAATGAAAACATTACAAAGTTCCATAAAAAGTAGAAATGTTACAAACAATAATCTCTGATCACAACGCAATAAACTTAAAAATTATAAACAAAACAGACAAAATATTCTTCTGAAATTAAAAAAAATTAAAATCTGGTAAACAAGTCTTGGATGAAAAGAAAACTTAGAAAACAAAATTACAGAATTTATTTTATAATAATAATGAAAATACTACTACCTAAAATTTTTGAAATTTTCAACAGTGAAATAGAAAATCAGATCCCTTAAATACTTTAATCAGTCAAAAAGTAAGAAATTAAAATAATTAAACTATCTCAAAAAATTAGAAAGAGGATATTGACGTAAGTCAAAGGAACTTACAAAGAAGAAAATACTAAAATAAAAGTAAAATTAATACAGTAAAGAAAATAATAAATTAATGTAACAAATTGAAATTTTAATGTAATAAATCAAAATCATATTAAAAATGAAACCGAAAACTCATTTAAAAAATAGGGAGAAAGTACAAGTACACAAAATAAGAAATGACCAGAGGAAATAACCACTGAAACAAAATAAATATTCTGAAATCATAAGGGATTGTATCGCAGAGCTTTATGCAGATAAACTTGAAAACCAAGATGAAATGGATTTTAAGGAAAATACAGCTCATGAAAATGTTCCATTAGTGAAAAAAAAGACAAATATCCATAGAAGAGAGAAAGGAAACAAGGAGCTGTAGCACAAAAAAAGCACCAGGCCCTGATGGCTTCACAGGGCAGTTCTACCAAATATTTAATGACCAAAAATACCAATGCTCCATAACTTGTTCCAGAACACTGAAAATAAAAAAAAATTCTAATTATTAGTATGGAACAAGAATAACATTGATAATTAAACCCGATAAAGTCTGTACAAACAAAAGTTTTAATTTAAACCATTAGCAAACAGAATCTAACACAATAATATAAAAACAATATCCCACGACAAAATAGGATTTGTTTCAGGAATATAAAATTGACTCAATCTTAGAAAATAAATTATTATAACACAATACACCTAAACAGGAAAACTTTTAATAGTTTCATAGGTATAACAAATTCAATGAATTATACTATTCATTTTTGGAAAAATCATATGGCAAAATATAATTTGGTATATACTTTCTTAAAATTGATATTGAGAAAATTAGTGGATACCCACTAACTCTACTACCATTTAACATTTACTAGAGGCCTATGCAATCGGATGAGTAAAATTAATAAGAGGCACAGTGTTGGAAAAGAAAAAGTAAACTGCTGCTATTTGCTGAAGATGTAGTCAATGACCATATACCCAGAAAGTCAATGATAAATCTAACTAAAAAAAAATACAATACATTAGCAGCATATAAAATTAACATGCAGAAACAAATAGTTTTCAATATAAGATTATCAGAGAATATAATGGCAAAGAAATTTTATTTCCAATAGCAACAAGGAGAAAAGATACCCAGGAATAACTTTGACAAAAAAATGTATGAATTTACATAAAGAAAACTTAACTCCCCTGAGAAATAATATTGGACTTGAAGAAATGGAAAGACATTTCTAGTTCTTGGATAATATGACTCAACATTATAAAGGTATCAGTTCTAAGTTATAAATTTAATGCAACCCCAAGGAAAATGCCAGCAAGCCATTTGATGGATCTGGACTAAGCAAGTTAATACAAATTTTATATGGAATATTCAGGAAAATCCTATAAAGGAAAAACTACTACTAGGGCATTGATCCTACCAGACTTTAAAAAATACTGAAACATGTTTATAATAAAAATAGAGTGATACTGGTACATAAGTATACATAAGTAGATAGACCAGTGAGAAAGAATTAAAAATCCAGAAATAGAACAAAGTGCCTATTTAATGTGTATGACACATGAAGGTAACCTCAAACCACTGAGGCAAGGATGGATATCTTAATAAGTGGTAAGAGAACTGATACTTGGAAAAAGACAGTTAGATCCGTACCTCATTTAATACACAAGAAAAAACACCAAGTGAGTCAGGAATCTAAATGTAAAAAATAAATCCACAAAAGTACCAGAAGAAAATATGGTACTATTTTCTTCCTATAAAACTTAGGGATAAGAAAAGATTTTCTAGCTTTAACTCAAATCCAGAGAAAATAAAACATTAATAAATTTGAATACATTGTGTCATTCACAAAAGTTTTTTTGAAAACTTTTACATGGCATAAAAAGTCAAAAGATAACATACTAGGAGAGAACGTGTGGCATGCTTCACAGATAAAGAGCTAATAACACTAACACATGTGAAACTCTTTAAAATTCTGGAGAAAAAAGAATGGAAACTTTGCCAGATTTCAGGCAGGAAATGATGATGTTTCTAACCCGGGTAGTCACCATAGAGATAGTGGGAAACTGTATGATGTCTGATACATTTTGAAGCTAGAATCAATTTGATTTCCTGATAAACTAGACATAGAGTGAGAAATACAGAGAGGAATCTCACATAACCCTAAGTGGTTTTGGCCTGAACCACTAAACAGATGGAGCTGGCGTAACTGAGATGGGAAAGACATTGGGTGATATAAGTCTAAAGGATAAGTTTAGTGTTATACACGTTAATTGTGAAATAGAAGTGTGGATGTGACTTTCACACTTAATGCTTGCAATACCTTCTTTCTGTCTAGGGCATTACATATCCTTAGGCTTTGCTGTATAGAAGCACATGAAAGGAAAGGAGACAGAGACTTTGCCTTCACAGCCAACATTGTGAGACCCACAAATGTGAAGAGCTTATTTATTCCAATAATACTTTCATCAACCATGTGCCCTCTTGAGTCTATTCTTGTCTCTGTAATGGTTAGTAGGTTTCTGGACCCAGTGGTCTTAAACCTTCTAGAGACTCGTCACCCACTTCATATAAACTTAAGGTATAGAATTAAAGCCTCTATCCATGACTCCATTCCAGCAAACGACAGTTGACCAGAATGCAGTACTTATATTTTGGTAGTCACCTTAATAATTTTAATGATGAAAATCTATTGTATCCTTTACAAGTGCCAGTTGGGAAAACAGACATTTTTAGTGTGTGTCTGCAGTTCAGCCCTAATTGTGTCAGCAGAGGGTTGAATTTAGTATGAATTCAAGTCATTTAGTAATCTTAAGTTTCTCATATTGTTTGTCGTGAAAACATCTATCATTCAATGCATTCTGTAGTGTGGGTTACCTAAATAGAATCCAAATCAACTGTGTCGTCACGTCCTTCTGAATGCCCCACTGCAGGCATATAGCATGCAATTAAATACACAAGACTTCAGTAGTAATCAGAGTTAGCAATGGTCTATAGTTTATTTAATGAGGGGAACAAGAAGACAAATCCTTTCAATCAATGGCTAGGATGTGATAAAGACATAAGTGGCACCCTTGTGCATAATTACACCTAGTGTATAATTCTTTTTAATGTCTCATCCTAGAAAGGATCTGGAATTTAACCTATAAACACTAATATCACATGGCAAGAAAATGCTTCCATCTTTCTCTTCTGTTCTTCTAATTTGCAATACATTTGAACTCCAAATTAGCCTTTATTTGGAACGACGCTCCCAGGGAATCAATGTAGGTAAATATTTTTGTTTTGAGCTAAATTTTAAAAAATTCTAAATATGGTGAACTTCTAAAATAATATAAATATTGCAAAGATGTATGCATATAAGCCTAGCTCTTGCCGCCTTGGTACACCTTTGTATTCTGTTTTGTTTAAGACAGGGTCTCACTGTGTCACCTGGGTTCGAGTGCAGTGGTACAATTACAGCTCACTGCAGCCTCAACCATACCTTTGTTTAAAATGTATTTAAGTATTTGATCTTTACTACCTTAAATGTGCATAATCCTGATGTTCGTCAGAGTTCCCTGGAAATCTAGACATGATTCTCAGAGTGCTATCAATTTTCTATTTCGTAGTGACCTTCTTCATAATTCCTGCTCATTCCTATGCAGTTTATTTTTTTTATTCCCCTCTGCCTCTGGCCTTTGCATATAATACTGCTGCGTGTATTTAGGCTCCTCACCAGATTTTACAAGAACTCCATCTACTCTGAGCAAAGACCTGGCAGGAAGAAGCAGTGGCCACTGGACACAGAGACCTATGGGTTTGTGTCACCTGGGGCTAAGTGAGGAAACTGGGGAAGAGGTTAGTGGGAGGGGTAGGAGAATGAAGGCAAGGACAAAGGGAAGCTAATTGAACCTAATTAGAAGAGTAAAAGCAGCCTGCAGCTGGACAATACAGAGCAGCAAGTACATTTAATGTAATAAATATCCCAAATAAAGCATCTGAAGAGAAAGAAGGGAAGGGAAGGGAATGGGAGGGGAAGGGAGGGAAGGGGAAGGAGAGAGGGTGGGAGGAAGGAAAAGGAGAGAGGGTGGGAGGATGGAAAGAGGATGGAGAGAGGGAGGATGGATGGGGGAGGGAAGGATAAAGGATGGATGGGGAAGGGAGGAGGATGGAGTAAAGGAAGAAAAACAAAGAAAGAATCAAGTAAAGGTACAAGTAAAAGGGAATTACTAGAATTTACATATAAAGTAGGAAAGCTGTCATATCATGTAAACTGGACATGGAGCCACAGACAGGCAGGCACAGGGTCTCAGTAATGTGGACTAAGACCGTGAGCTGCCCATATCATTGGTGGGCAGGATTTATAACCAAAGCTCATCTCACAGTTTTATAAAGCATTTGTAATTAATTCAAATGTTTAACATAACCATTTAGTAAATTCAATTGTTTGAATCTTATATTATCCATCCTATTTGTTTCAAGACCTAATAACTATATACTGTTCATATCAAAAATAATTCTCATAGTTACTAAACTGGACTTAAACAGGAAAAGTAAACCTGAACTCAAGTTAATGGTTAAAAGACAAAACTGGGCATTTTTAAGAGTGTGAATCCTCCATGACTGCTATATTAGCATAATGCATGTTAAATATAATTTTTAAAAATCAAGTACCATCACATTATTTTTTCTCTCTGGACCACACACAGGAATAACTGCAGCAGAAGTCTCAAATCACAGTCCCCATAGCACCCTGGCTTTCCTGTTGCCATGACAACACCAGAGAGAGTGAAATGAGGTTCCAAGATATGATCAAATTCATTGATATTTTTTAAATCAGGTTATATATTTCATGAATAGTAAAGCCTCAATACTAAGTGAAGATTCAAGTATATTGCTTAAATTATCTTACTATACACATGCAACTTAGAGAATACTATCTAGAATTCAAAAGGACTTTATGTATAGAATTGCTGAAATAAATCTAGTACACTCTCAATTATGTTTTTTTACAATAAGCATTGAATCATCTCAATGAAAAAGATGAAGGAACCTTGCTGAATGCAAGACAATGAGTTGTCACTTTCTATCACCAGTTGCATTCTAGAAAACACGTGTTCAATAACCAGATATCATGGCTCAGTGTTTTGGTGCATTATTGGATGTGTACAATTTTCAAAGATATGATGAAAAATACACACAATGAATAAGAATAAATCACAAGTAAATAATCTTGGGAAATAACAAATAACTAACAAGTACATTGAAGCATAATATACATATCCAGTACTGGTAAGTAAAGCCATCTCTTTTAGACTTAGAAGAAATTTGTGAAAACAATTTTACTGAAAATTTGTGTTAGGCTTAATATATTTTGTCATTTATCAGTCTGTGGGAGTTTCAATAGTAATTGATGTTTTTACTATTTCTCCCTAAAATTACCTACATCTGACATGTGTAATGGCAAAAATTTTTGAGAGCCTAGAGACACGCTGGAACACCCTCATCCCAGAAAATCCACAGGGTTGTGTTCTAAGACTCTGAGTGGATGCCTGAAACCAGGGACAGTACCAAATCCTATACATACTGTGTTTTCCTATGCATACCTACCTATGATAAACTTTCACCCTCATTGACGCCTTCGCTTTGGCATTTCTGAATGGCCAGCAGACATTGCACATTGAGACTATTATTCAGTAAAATAAGGGTTGCATCAACACAAGCACTATAATGCCACCACAGTGAATCTGATAACTGAGAAGAATACTAAGTGACTAGCGGGCAGGTAGCATATACAGTGTGGAAATGCCAGACAAAGGGACAAGTCATGTCCCATGTGGGAGAGAGTGGGGAAGTGCGAGATTTCATCACCACTGCTCAGAACAGGGCACAATTTAAAACATGAATTTGTGTTTCTGGAGTTGTCCATTTACTATTTTTGAACCACACTTGACCATGGGTAACTGACACCATACATAAGGGTAGAGGGTGGAGGGGGAACTACTATACTACCATTTTAATTAAAAGTCTGGGTTTTCTTAAGAATGGGCCAATTTCCTCTAGGCCTAGACTTGTTTATTTGATAATGTAGTTCACAGGTTAGGCTTTGTGGGACCAATGAGAAACTGAAGGTTTTTAGCTGCCGCATTTCGTAGCTGAGAGTTTCATCTGAAGTGTGAATGAAAATGAGTTCACAACAAGCACTTATGAGGATTTAAGCAGGATGGTATGGAAGAGAAACATTCCTTGGTTCTTTATAAAACAGTGACACTTTATGGCCTATATATTTATAGTTTAGGGTGAATCAAACATAAGTAATGGCTCTTTTTATTTTCAGAAAGAGAACAGTAGTAAATAAATCTCAATATCTGGAAACAATACGGTTTTGATTTTTTCTCTCTTTTTGTTCGTTATGAACAAGGCAAATTTTATATAGACAACTGCTATGAAATTGTGTTCCCCTCAAATGTCTATGTTGAATCCCTAACCCCCAGTATCTTAGAATGTGACTGTATTTAGAAATAGGTCTTTCAAGAAGATAATTAAAGCTAAATGAGGTCATTAGATGGAGGGGATCTACTCCAATATGACTGGTGTCCTCATAAATGAGGAACAGACACCAGGGTGGTGTGTGCACATGCACGTCTGCCATCTGCAAGCCAACAAGGGAAGCCTCAGAAGAAACCAACCTTCTAACACCTTGGTCTTGGACTTCCATCCTCCAGAGCTGAGAAAATTAATTTCTGCTCTTTAAGCCACCCAGATGGAGAACAGAAGGATGGGGCCAGGAGAAGTTGATCTCTGCTAGTACATACATACTTATATACATACATATATAACCACATATGTACATAAGTACATACATACATAGTTACATACTCTCAGAGTCGATGAACCTCTTGCATAGACTTTGCACTAACTCTCTCCCTAGCCCATGTGCTAACCTGAAAAGGGACATAGGAAAATGTCCTTTGGGGTGAATTAAAAATAAGTAATGGCAATCCCAAACATTAACTATCCCAAAACACAAGTAATGAGAAACGTAAGTTGCCTGCAAAAGCCACACTCTGGAAAATACTCTGAATTATCATCTTTGGAACCACAAACATGAAAAGGTACCTCTTACTTCAAGCTTGCTTTTAATCAAAAATACTTTTATTATTAAGTTCCTACACTTTGTGGCCAGTCACTTCCCTGCTCATGATCATCATTAGGATTGTCCGGCATTGGCAGAATAAAGACAATACTCCCTGCTTAACTTTGCAAGGCTCTTCTCAACCTGGTCCTCATCTGCCATCTCACTTTCTCCCACCTACTCTCCACCAGAAAATGGCTTCTCCTAGCTTGGCTAATATTTTAGCCTTGCTCGATTCTGCTCACATCATTCATTCTGCCTGGAAGCCTTCGCCACTCCTCTGCACTATTTCTATGATGGTTACCCTCTGAGGATCAGAAGAACTCTATCTTCCCACTGACATTTCACAGTGCTGTGTCTAGCTCAGCCCTGAACTCTCATAGTCTCTCTCCTCTCTGGATCACCCTTTTGACAACCTTATCATCCTGTCTTGTGACATTTCTTTTCTCAAAGCTGCATATAGTTATTTTCACTTCTGAATGATCGCCTCTAAAGTGTGTAGGTCCTGCTAATGATCGCCTCTAAAGTGTGTAGGTCCTGCTTCTCCTAAATTAGTTCAAAGCTCTTTGAAATCAAAGACTTTTTATTATCCTACATGAAAATCCAATGTCTCCCTACATTTTAGTAGATCCTTAATACCTATTTTAAATGTATGCAGCATAAGATTATAATGTGGAAAAGATTTCACTTTTATATATCCTGAGCATTTCTTGGCGAAGGCCTTAATCACATCTTTAGGGGTCAATTATGAAAGATGTGAACATTTACAGAACACAGATATGTCCATTTAGTGTACTTCATATGATACATAGGAGTGTCCATTTGTAGGTGAGTAGGAGTTTGATAAATTATTCGAGGTGATGTACTTCAAATTGTATGGAGAGATATTTAATGGCAAGATATTTAATTCTATATTTAATACAGAAATATATGTGAATGCATAAGCAAATAGAAGTGTTGAAAATAAGTTATTTTATCTCAAAACAAGCAGAACTACCACCTGGATCCCAGGGTAAAAAATCAGATACTTTTATCCTTTGAAGAATCATTGGAATGAGATAGTCAATAAGTCCTCTATATCACATTGCTTCTACTACACTTATCTCTCCAAGACTGATTTTATTTATGGATGTATTTATGACATTTTCATGGCTCTCCATTAAGTTTATAAATCCCAAGATCAATATGTGAAATTTATTTCTTCAGAATATTAGTGATACAGTTTGTTCAATAACTATTGACTCATCCACTGATTAAGCCATAAAATTTGAGTTTCCCTATTTAAAAATAAATGACTACATGTATCTCATAAGAAGAGCAGACATTATCTGAATGATGCCAGGAAGTATCTTACATATAATTGGTACTTTAAAAATTATCTGTGGAAGGAAAAGGAAGGAGGGAAAGAGAGAAAGAATATGCTATGTTTTATAGCTTAAACTATAAATTGCATATTAGTGTTATTAAGGAGCATTACCAGATATAGGTATAAACAGAAAATATAACATTCCCATACACAAGAGATAAAATTCTCCTACTTACTTGCTTTCTTTTATTCAACTAACATTTATCAAAATACAAAATATCAGCTCTCCTCTTCAACCATCTACTTAAACATCAGCAAAGCCGTTTTTAGCTCCTGTAGCAAAATCACTAAAAGTGACCATATTTTACTAGCAGGAATGATGTTTAACAAATAACACTTTGCATTAGGAATAAACAACAACAACGACAACAAAAAAGCCAAATTGCTGAATAGCTGATGTAGAGTAATAGAGGCCAAAAACATGCTGAAATTTTGTAACTGTGCCCAGAGCTACATTTAAGCAAAAAGATCATTACTTCTACTTTGAAGAAAAAGCTTCTAAATCAGCAAACCAAAGAAAGTCAGCTGAACCTTTCTCTGAATTATTTGGCAAACAATACATTTAGTAATATTTTACACACAAATAATGCCACTTTTCCAAGGTACTCAAAATATTTTGCAAACATCCACTCAGCTTCAGAGCATCATAATTAAACAACTACTGTCTTAGTACCATCCCATGGGAATAACACCCAATGTCCATAGTAATAATGAAGCAGGCCAAGGACAGTACCCTCCTCACGCTGATCCCCCAGTACCATCCTGTACGTTACCTCCTTCCAGATGCTGTACTTAAATAGAAACTGATTTCCCTACCCAGGGACGTCTCAGGAAAGGTAGAAGAGTAGACCTAGGCATCTCTGTCCGTCACTCAGAAGTAGATCAATTCAAACGGTGAGCTTAAAGACATTTTCAGTTGGAGTGGACTGCAGCTGGTTTTATAGATAACAATTACTGATAATTGTGGAGTTTTCCAATAAGTACTGCATCCAGAAACATTCACAATTCATCAGAACTTTCCAGTTCTCAGGGAAAATATCAGCAGGCTCTTTTCAATGACATAGGAAGGCCGGGCACAATGGCTTATGCCCGTAACGCCAGCATTTGGGAGGCCAAGGTGGGCGGATCACTTGAGGTCAGGAGTTCAAGACCAGCCTGGCCAACACGGCAAAACTCCGTCTCTACAAAATCTATTAAAATTAGTCGGGCGTGGTGGTGTATGCCTCTGTTCCCAGCTACTCAGGAGGCTGAGGTGGGAGAATCACTTGAACCCAGGAGGCAGAGATCGCAGTGAGCTGAGATCATGCCACCACACTCCAGCCTGGGCGACAGAGTGAGACTTTGTCTCAGGGAAAAAAAAAAAAAAAAAAAAAGTGGTAAAACAGAGCTCTTAAAAACTCATTTGAAATCGAATCTTTACCCATATCTGCAATCTTAATAGAAGCCACTGAAGACAGTGGCTATGGCAGATACCCACTCCTTCCTCCCCTGCAAACATCCACAGAAATCTTTTTACTCTTGGTTACTCTAGTATTTTCCCGTTTGTCCTCTAGGAACCCACTATAGTTCACTCTTTGAGTCTTTCTTAGGGACTACTACCTAGTAGTTCCCAAAAGGTGACCAACAGTGCATAACATCTGATACCTCTGAACCAGATCCCCTCAAAATCCCCACTACCTAAAGCCCATAGAACCAAAGCTGCCTGGCAATTTGGCTGGCTTAGAGCATCCAAGATTCAATGTTGACTTTATTCTTGCTGCCTTCCAGCACTCTTGCAATTCTGCATCTCAACATCTTTAACACATTTTTAGTATTTATATTTAGTATTTGGGGATTTTTTTAGTATTTCAGCACTTTTGTATTTGACATATGGCTTCAAGAGTACAAGATCTTGCATCTATGGTTCTATTACCTATAAATTTAACATAAACTTATAAGTATACATTACCTCTTTATAATTATAAAAGTTTGCCAGATGTGGTGGCTCACACCTGTAATCCCAGCACTTTGGGAGGCCAAAGTGGGCAAATCGTCTGAGGTCAGGAATTCAAGACCAGCCTAGGCAACATGGTGAAACCCCATCTCTACTAAAAATATAAAAATTAGCCAGGTGTGGTGGTGGGCACCTGTAATCCCAGCTACTTGGAAGGCTGAGGCAGGAGAATCACTTGAACCTGGGAGACGGAGGTTGCAGTGAGCCGAGACTGCACCATTGCACTCCAGCCTGGGCAACAAGAGGGAAACTCCATCTTGAGGGAAAAAAAGTATAAAAGTTCAGTTTATTTACTTGGTATAGAGATTAGTCCAATTTCCTAATTGTCTAAACTTCAGACTTTCATCCTTATGATAAGCAAACTGATAGTCTAAGATTAGCTTTATTTTAGGATGTGGATAAGGAGTGGCTGAACTGTAGTTCTCAAAACCTAACCCTTAACTCTCAGTCTCACCCTGCACAGGAAATTTCACAACTTCATTTATAATGTTAGTGTAACACTGTAATTATTTCAATTTGATATATCTTTTATTTCTCTCTTGCACAACTACATTATTTCAGAATTGTCTGAGCCTCTCTCTCTCTCTCCCTCCTTCTCTCTCTCATGACTCTGAGCTCCCAAAAGCAAATACATTGTGTTCTTCTCATCTCTAAAGGCCTAGTGTAGTGCCTAGGACACAGTGCATTCTCAGTAGATATTTGTGGACAGACCCACTGTGTGAGTAAAAGATTAAAAGAATAAACGGTATGATCAGCAGCATATTCACTAAACACATGTCAGCTAAGTGTGTGCTTTTGCAATTACTGCCAAAACTGTTAGAGCACATAGGAAAAAGCAACTAATAGTGAATGATGAGGTATTGTTAATGTGGGTTTATCAGAGTCCCAGCAGAGTTTCTTTTTGGAGCACTTCTCTAAAGTTCAACATGAGGAGGAGGGCAGGGCATGGGCTGAAATTTGTCTTCCCCAAAATTTGTATGTTGACATCCAGATCTCCAGAGAACCTCAGAATGTGACTGATATGGTTTGGCTGTGTCCCCACCTGAATCTCACCTTAAATTGTAATAATCCCCATGTGTCCAGGGTGGGGCCAGGTGGAGATAGTTCAATCATGGGGTAGTTTCCCCCATACTGTTCTCGTGGTAGTGAATAGGTATCACAAGATCTGATGGTTTTATACATGGGAATTCCCCTGCACAAGCTCTCTTCCCTGCCACCATGTAAGATGTGACTTTGTTCACCTTTAGCCATGATTGTGAGGCCTCCCCAACCATGTGGAACTGTGAGTCAATTAAACTTCTTTCCTTTATAAATTACCCAGTCTTGAGTATGTCTTTATTAGCAGCATGAGAGCAGACTAATACAGTGACCGTATTTGGAAATGGGGTCTTTAAAACCCATTTAGGCCTAGTGTTCCATTACTGGAACACTAAGCATGTGGGAGTTATTTATGTCCTACTACTCAAAGTCATCACCAAAGTCTGATTTTTCACACATGACTGCAATTCAAAAAACTGCAACCTCCAATATAAATGGGTTAAAGAGGATCATTTCAGTTACAGTTACATGATTAGGGTGGGCCTCAGTCTACTATGACCGGTGTCCTTACAAGAAAAAAGAAATGGACAAAGACATGGACAGAGGAAGATGACACACAGACACAGGGAAAGGATGGCCACCTACAAGCCAGGGAAAGAAGCCTCAGAAAGAACCAACCCTGCTGGCTCCTTGAGCTCAGGCTCCCAGCCTCAAGAACCCTGAGTAAATTAACTTGGCATTTAAGCCACCCGTCTGCGATATTTTGTTATGGCAGCTTTAGCAAGCTAATACAACAGGGTATGGCTGTTTTCAAAGCTCTGGTGCTCTATGACCTGCAATATTTCATAAAAGAAAGGAGATGTGAAGGTAATTAACATAACTGCCCACTATATGCCTGGGTACAATACCAGGTGTTTCAGGAGAATCATCCTTTGCCTCTCCCAAACCACCCTATAATGCAGCATTATTAACCCCATTTTTATGATAAGTGAGACTCAGAGATTAAAAAGTTTTCTAACAATACTTGGCTAATTTATTTCACAAACAAAGCTTCAAAACATGCCTAGCTGACTTCAAAGTCTATGTTTTCTGACAGTGCTATGACCTCCACAGGCTAGGTGGTCTCTCAAGGCTGAAGGTCTGCAAGAAAGATACTCAAGTGTCTACAGACAGAAAAGCATCTTCACGTACACTGTGGAAGTTAAAAGTAGATAAATTCATTATTTAATCACATTTTTAAAATTATAATATTTACAAGAATATAAGATGCATTTTTCTACCCATACACAAGACAGAGAGAGAGAGAGAGAAAGGGAGGAGGAGGAGGAAGAGAAATAGGAGGAGGAAAGTGGATGAGGGAAGAATCAAAGTTATATTATATCCAAGCACTTAAGGTTAGAACTAGAATAAACTAAAAGCAAAACACAAACATCACCCCTGTGAAGTTCATGTTCTAACACCAACTTTCTTAACAAAAAATAGAGCCAACCATCTGACATGAGACAGAGATTGGAAACATATCCAGAACATGTTAGATCTAAATATTTTTCTACTATATAATTGGTAGGTTAAAAGTAATGAAGGCACTGCTATAATATTTCTATTTAAATTCATTCAATTTTTTTCTATTTTTATTATGTTCTCATATAATAATATTTGTCTGTGCTCTGTGTTAGTTCATGCTGCTATAACAAAATATCTTAGACTGGGTAACTTACAAAGAATACAAATGTATTTCTCACAGTTCTGGAGGCTGGGAAGTCCAAGATCAAAGTGCCACCAGATGCAGTATCTAGTAAGGACTTGCTCTTTGCTTACAAGATGGTGCCTTGTTGCTGTGTCCTCACGTGGTGGAAGGCATGGAGTGAATGAAGTCACTAAAGCACTTTTGTAGAGTCACTAATCCTATTCAAGAGGGCTGCAAAGTCCTCATGGCCTAATCACTTCATAAAGCCCCCACCTCTTAATACTGCTGTATTAGGAATTATGTGTCAACATGAATTTTGGAGGAACAAAAACATTCAAACCATAGCAGTCTGTGAGGGTGTTTCTGGAAGAGCTTAGCATTCGAATCTTTGGACTGAGTAAACAAGATTAAGTTCATCAATGTGGGTAGGCTCATCCAATCCACTAGGAGTCCAGATAGAACAAAATGGCAGTGTAAGGCAAATTTGCTCTCTCTGTTGGAGTTGAGCCATCCATCTTACCCTGCTTCTGGGCATCAGTGCTCCTAGTTCCTGGGCCTTCAAACTCAGACTTAGACTTTTACCATTGCCTACTCTGGTTCTTGTGCCTTTTAATTCAGACTGAATCACAACACTGGCTTTCCTGGTTTTCTACCTTGCAGACAGCATATCACAAGACTCCTTAGCCTCCCTTGTCATGTGAGCCAATTCACACAGTAAATCACCTCATAGGTAGGTAGATAGGTAGGTATCCTATTGGTTCTATTTCTCTGGAGATCCCTGGTTATTACAGGGAGTGATTTTGCCTCCCAAGGGATATTTGGCAATGTCTGGAGACACTTTTAGTTGTCATATTTGGGCGAAGTTGCTACTGGCCTCTAATGAATAGAGCCCAGGAATGCTGCTAAACATCCTACAAGGCACAAAACAGCCCCGCACTTCTACCACATGACAGATTTATCCAGCCCAAAAATGTCAACAGCACTAAGGCTGAGAAACCCTGAACAGGTACTAAGCACTTCTGCATAGGAATTCATGGAAATTTATTTTATGTTTCCATTTACTTTGCACCAGTATTTGTGATATATTAGTTTTGGCATCATGTAATATATGCAATATAGTAGGCTTCATTAAATGTACTCATTTAACTTAGTTTGCTTTTCATAAGTTAACGTAATTTTCTGCTATGTGTTACCAATATCTGATTTTATAGAACCACATGATATAAAACTTCATTTACCAGTTAATGTATTGTATTTTGTTGCCTGTGACTACCCAACACACAATATATTTGCTGTACACAAACAACTATGTACAAATAACTATGATTTTACACTTTTTTGGGACTAGAATATACATGATCATACTCATAACATGACATATGATGGTCTCCTAAGCTCTAGTACATGTATATGAACAAATATATTTCCCATAAAATATATAAGAAAAATATATTTCCTATAAAATATATGATACTATCATGAAATGTACCTTTCCCAAAAATCATTTTATCCTTAAAATCTTGAGAAAATATTTTATATCTTTGTGTCTCATATGATGGCACATATGAAGTGGCATTAGAAAATTTTTCAGTGAAAAGTTCCTTTAAATTCCCTACCCATTCCATTTGTACATATTTGATTTGCACAGATTAGATTCAATTTGGCAGACATTCACTGAGCGCTGGAGAAATATGGTGACTAGGACAGAGAGTTTCTAGCTGTGAAGCGCGCACATTCCAGTCAAAGAGAAACAGACAGTAAAAGTTTTTTGTTGTTGTTTGGTGGTTGCAATTACAAGGTAAAACAAAATTTCTTCACATTTCTTTTTTTTATTCCTTAAGTATCTGTAACCAGTTTCCTGGTTTCTATATTGTCTTAACAATTATAAATCTTCCTAATTTTCAACTTTATATTGAGTCAAGTACCATAATTTGCTAAGTCAAATTTGGATTCATTTAGGGCCTTGTGGCTTTTTCCAATTGCTCCTGACAGTTATCACAACAGTGACAATTTCTAGTATGTGGATTTTATATTTCTTCCAGAGTATTTTCTGAAAATAACACCCAGAGTGGGATTGCTAAGTCAAATAGTGTGAACATTTTTATAGCTTTTAAAGTACCCTATTTTGTTACTTACAAAACCATTCTGCCAACATTTATATTGCCACTAGAGAATAATGGTGAAAACATTTCATCAAATACTTCCCAGGACTGGGATTTATCATTTTAAAAAATGCTTTTGTAATTTAGTATGATTTTAAATGCATCTTAAATTTTGTTTATATTTTAAGCCTCTGATGACTGGGTATGTATGGAAGTTTTCCTATATTCTTATCTAAATTTTTTTTCTGAAAATGAATGTTTATGTCCTATGCTGATTTATCTGTTAGAATCCTAAGATTTTTCTATAAAATTAAACATAGAATTATTAATTAATTAAACTGTTTTGCTTGGCTTATATACTGGTAAAGGATTGTTCTACTTACAGTGTATTTACCAGGTTGTGAACAACTGAAAGAAACTGAAATCCTGAGAATATCTGATACTTTTCCCAGGAAGTTTGGATTCTGGGGAAGCAGAGAATTCAATAGCTTTGACCACAAAGTCATTAATGCCAGTTATCCACTTACCAAAGAAGCATGGTTTCAGAATGATTGTAGTAGCTAAGTTTAAAGTAAAAAGAGGGGCAAAAAGATAACCATCTGTTAAGAAGAATTTTATTTTTGTCGTTTCTTTCTACTTTCTTCAGGTGAGTGATTTGAGAGGATTAATGCAAACACCTGAACATGCTGTTTTGCACTGAGCTCACTTAGCCTGTTCTGCTCAAGTCCTTGACCCAGATAAAGAAATATATGATTTCCAAATTCAATGAAAGCTGAAGTCGAAGGGGAGGGGAAAAATGCTATCTCAGCTCAAAGTCTGATTTCTCTCCTGTCCTACAGTTGTAATTGTAGGATAGAGCTTCACTTAAAAATACCTCCCTTTGTTCACCAGGCCTCCTGCAATCCTCATATGGGAAGGGACCCTGAGATGTCATTCGCTACCTCAGACCATGTCTTTGGAACCAAACTCAAAACAAGTAGCCTAACCGAAGACTTTTTTCTTTACTTGTCAGTATATTTGTCATAATCTTACAAATGTTTCTAAAAGGTCATGTGAATTTATCCATAAAATAAATAGTCTAGGTCTCTTTCATCTCTGTTAGTCCCCAGGCAGCTGGTGTGAAGCCATCAGCAGGCACCGATGCACTATCCCACCTATTTCTGTGTCTTCAGCCCTCTTCCCTCTCCTTTGAATCAGTTTATTCAACATCCCCCTCCCCCCGTCCACATGCCACAGGTTTTTCAAATCCAAAACATCCAAAACTGAAATCACCTTTCCTTCCAAATGAGTTTCTCGACTTGATATCCTTTCCCCATGAACACCACCACAACATTCATGACCCAGCCCAGAAATCTGAGAGCTCTCACAGGCCCCTCTCCTCTCTCTACACTCAGTCACTGAATTGGGTCAATTCTGTCTGAAAAGAAATCAGTATCTCTCACGTTCATTTCCTTCTCTCCATCCTTACCATTGCTGCGTTTGTGCACAAACTGTAATTTCCTAAGCAAATTATGAAAATCACCTTATTGGTGTTCTTGCTTCCAGTGTTTATCACCATCCACCTACTCATACAAAAACTGGTTCCACTCTCCTTAGCTCTGTCAGAGATCTTTGGAAAATACACATCTGATCATGTAACATGTGATCACCATTCTTGCCACCCCTAGCTTCTTCTAGGGCTCTTGGTAACTAAGTATAGTGGCCAAGGCCCTCTATGAACTTGTTCTCACCTGCTTCCCTCTGCTGCTGCATCCTTGCCATTTCCCTTGGAACATCCACCCCTGGATTATATGGATTTCCTTCCATTTCCTTGGCTAAGTGACACTATCAAGCTTCTGAAACTTAGTGAGTGTCATTTCCTGTGCCAGGAATGCCCTATTTACCTTGTCTGCCATGCCAACACCCTTCAAGATTTGGTCGTTCTATCAGCCTCACCTCTGGCAATCTCCTCTGAATCTTTTTCCTGGCTCCCATCCCCTGTACCCTGGAACCTCTCCTTTTGTTCTCAGTACATCTCTACCATATTCTATCTGTTGACATCTCCCCACTAAAGCATAAACACTGTGAGAATAGGAACTATTGCTCTATTGCCAGTGTTTAGGACAATGCTTAGCCTAAGGAATAGGTGATGAATGAATGAATCTCTATTAGGATCCTGTTAGGTGAAAGGGGGATTTTTCTGTTTCCCCAGAAAGCATTCTGGGTACTCTATATTCAAGGTTGAGAGAACTATAGGCTGCCAGGGCAGCCACTTTCCACCAGTGGGGCTTGATAATAGAAGCTTGTTAAACAGAACCTGCATAACATGATCACCCCAATATTTCACTACCCCAGTACATAAGAAGGCAACCGGATGTAGATAGCTAGTCTTTTTGAAATTTAGAGTTTGGGAAAAGAGAAACCTCTCCTCTTCTGACCTTCCCATGAGATGATAAACGCACAATAAAGCCAAGAGAGGCTCTGAGAATAATCACTTGAGTTTTAGGGGACCCGAAAGACAGGAATACTGAAATATTCAATCCTTCTGTGCTTGAATCTTTGCCAAACCACCAGGCATGTTACAAGCTTGGGACGGTTATATGGTATGGGTCTCTTCCCTAAGTTCCTGCTCCCTGAGATCCTGAAAGTTACAGAAGCCAAATCACTTCCTAGCAACAGATCCCACATGTGATAGCCATGAAGACTAGATGAGATGGGGAGCTCACAGTGGTACAAAGAAGAGTGCATGTCAGAGGGATGTGGTGTGATGCTGCTGCTCATGAACACTCACATGATGCCACAGACCCTCAGGGAAGCACCAGTGCCCAGGGAAGCTGTCCCCACCTGTCCACATCAAGACAAGAGCTTGAACACTAGCTGGTCATGACCACAAAGGAGAGTGCAGATGCCACACCACGCTGTCTCTCCAGCCAGCCCAACCTCAGAATAAAAGCAGATGGAAGGTTGGGGGTGAGGGGAGTGTGAACAAGGGTAGTAATGAAAATCTAGTCTGAAATGGGGAAAGGAGGGTGGCTTTGAACTAAATATGAAATTTCAGTTTTTAAATACATAGAATAAGCCTTTTAAAAAAAAACTGAATGAAACTTTTTTGGTAAACATGCCCCAAAAGTTATGGAATCAGATTTTAATGTTCTGAAGGATCAGTAAGCTACAGTTGAGGTTAGCTGTTGGGAGTAAAAGATTATTTTGTGTTTATGTCCCAGTAATTTGAGACTCCTCAGCAACAACAACAAAAAGCTATAGAGAGAAGAAAGGATGGTGGAAGGCATGGAAGGAAAGAAGGAAAGGAAGGCAGAAGAGAAGATAGGTCACACTCAGATAAAGCAACAGCAACAAAAGCCAAAATTGACAAATGGGATCTACTAAAAGAGCTTCTGCCGGCAAAAAGAAACTACCATCAAATGAACAGGCAACCTACAGAATGGGAGAAAACTTTTGCAATCACTCATCTGACAAAGGCTAATATCCAAATCTCAAAGAACTCAATCAGATTTACAGAAAAAACCAACCCCATCAAAAGAGGGCAAAGGATATGAAACAGACACTTCTCAAAAGAAGACATCATACAGCCAACAGATACATAAAAATGCTCATCATCACTCGCCATCAGAGAAATGGGCAAATCAAAACCACAGTGAGATACCATCTCACACCAGTTAGAATGGCAATATATTAAAAAGTCAGGAAACAACAGTGCTGGAGAGGATGTGGAGAAAATGAACACTTTTACACTGTTGGTGGACGAAACTAAGGTCAACCATTGTGAAAACAGTGTGGCGTTCCTCAAGGATCTAGACTAGAAACATTCCATTGACCCAGCCATCCCATTATGGGTATATACCAAAGGATTATAAGTCATGCTGTATTAAAGACCACAAAAATGTTCTTTTAAACTGCTATACTGAGCCAAGCAAATGTGCTTGGGAACTCCTGGCCGAGAGAAAGCATTTCTTTCTTTCCCTTGTTTTTTTTAATTACGACTTACATTCTAGGGTACATGTGCACAACGTGCAGTTTGTTACATATGTATACATGTGCCATGTTGTGTGCTGTACCCATTAACTCATCATTTAACATAGGTATATTTCCTAATGCTATCCCCTCTCCCCTCCCCTCTCCCCACAATAGGATACGGTTGTGTGATGTTCCCTTCCTGTGTCCAATGGATTTCATTGTTCCATTCCTACCTAGTGAGTGAGAACATGCAGTATTTGGCCTTTCTGTTCTGTGATAGTTTGCTGAGATAATGATGTTTCCAGCTGTATCCATGTCCTACAAAGGACATGAACTCATCTTTTTTTACGGCTGCATAGTATTCCATGGTGTATATGTCCACCTTTTCTTAATCCAGTCTATCACTGATGGACTCATGTGGGTTGTTCCAAGTCCTTTGGCTATTGTGAATATTGCCGGCAATGACATAACGTGTCCATGTTCTTATAGCAGCATGATTTATAATCCTCTGGATAATATCCCCAGTAATGGGATGGCTGGGTAAATGGTATTTCTAGTTCTAGATCCTTGAGGAATTGCCACACTGTTTTCCACAATAGTTGAACTAGTTTACAGTCCCACCAACAGTGTAAAAGTGTTCCTATATATTTTTTGAGACGGAGTCTCACTCTGTCACCCAGGCTGGAGTGCAGTGCCACAATCTCGGCTCACTGCAACCTCCACCCCCTGGATTCAAGCAATTCTTCTTCCCCAGCTTCCTGAGTAGCTGGGGCTACAGGCATGCACCACCATGCCCAGCTAATTTTTTTTATTTTTAGTAGAGAGGGGGTTTCACCATATTGGCCAAGCTGGTCTGAAACTCCTTACCTCATGATCTGCCTGCCTTGGCTTCCCAAAGTGCTGGGATTACAGCCATGAGCCACGAAACCTGGCCAAACCTGTTATTTTTCTAGGAGTTCCTGAGAACAGACAGCCCAGTGCAAGGCCTGACACAAAGCTGGTACTCAATATATGCTGTTGAACAAATATTAGAGGAAACTGGCTAGAAAATGTTGAGGTAATGATGAGAAGGAGGCCTGTACCAAGTGCTGTAGAGTGCCTGATCTGAACTAATCCAGTGGGATGAGCAGGTGGTCAGGGAAGGCTTCTGGGCAGAATGTTCTAGACAGAGCTGTTTGAGTTAACAACAGTTGTGCTCTTTCTTTTCTTGGAAACACCCTATCTCTCTATATACTGAACCCTTACTCATCATTCAACACCCAGATAAAGTCTCCACACTTCCATGAGTGAAGCCAGCCCCAACCATCACACTCTCCCCTTCTAAACTTTTGATGCCTTCTGGAGCATTTTCCTGGCACCCATGTGTATGTGCACATTCTCAGTCTATGTTCTTACACATGTTTTATCTTGTATTTTGTTGAAACACGCATAAAGCACTTAATATGTGCCAGGAAATGTCCTGATTGCTTTACAATCTCACCTTATTTAATCATCATAGCAGCCCAAAGTGTAGTTTTGCTGTTACCCCCATTTTATACCTAGGGAAGCTGAAGCACAGACATGTAGACTACTCATGTTTTGCAGTAACAAACAAGCTCCTTGACAGTAGAAAATGCATTGTCTCCATCTTTATAACCACAACTTGTCGTGTATGACTTGGCACGTTGTAGGCTTTCAATTTAATAAACAAAATTATGGATATATTGTTAAATAAAGGAGGTTTGGCAGAGGCCCCCATCCAAATCAAAGACTCTATTCACTTTAACAGACACTTAATTGAATTTCCTTCTATATAATCTTCTTCCTCCTCTTAACAACTAAAATGTTAGTAAACTATTGCTCTTGCTTGGGGGAAAAAATCAAAGAATAGTGACTCTTAAGCGTTGTTCTCAAGCCAAGTAAAGTTCATCAAGATCTGGTAAACCCATTTACTTCAGAAAGACAAATTTCACATCATTGCCAAAAGAAAAAAAAGGAGATGCTTGTAAATTTTCTGTGCAAAATCTCAGTTCTAACCTGTGTCAGCCTGATGTTTAATGTGCTGCTAAAGAACAGAAAACATGTCCAGAGTTAAACATGCTGAAAATGAGATCACCCTGTCCTTATGGACAAAGCTATCCGTCTCAGAGGACTACACAGAAAGGTGGAGAGCACAGTGAACAAGTGGCTGCTTGTGAACTAACCTTCCTCATCCACCTTGAACACAAGCATTTGCAGGGTTGAGATTTGTTCAAATTGTGAAAAGATTGATACCGCATAAAAAGCAACAGAGAACAGAAAGATGCATGAAACTGTATGAACAGTGTGCACTGTCTGAACAGAGAGTCAAATGTCATTCGGTACAATCTGACTGGCCTGTAGGTCTATCGGTGTCCTGAAATTTCCACCTCATTACTTATTTTTAAGTACCAGTAAGTAGGCCTACTTAGAATAGAGGCACCCTGATTTTGTAAAGTGCCGGAAGAATACCACCTCTCTTTTAATGGTTATGACCTTATTCATTTGGGGCAAATCCCCATTTAAAATGCCAGCACCCTGTGAAGAAGTAAAGCTTAAGTCATTGTCAGTTAACACTTGGTTTGTTTGATAATTCCCTGTTTGAGATCAGTTTGTCCATGGGGAAGAATAAGAAAATGATTTAGACTGGTACAAGGAGAAGGGAGAGGAGTCCTAGGAGGCAGAGAAAGATGACTGCTGTAAGGGTGAGGAAGACCCAAAAGACACACATGATGTGCTTTACAGTTTTTTCAAGCTGGCTGTGTCACTGCACGTCTGCAGGTGTATCCAGGACACTGGGAACAATAAGCAGTTTTGACTCAGGAAAGGGTTTTAGTGAGAGAGAAGTGCTTCTTTACCAGTCAACGTCTATTGCAAAACATGAGTTGGATGAGTGGGGTCAAAGGCTACCAGGCCAGCACCCGACATCTCTGGAAAATAATGAAGCAGGCAGGAGACACAATGTTCTGGTATCAGGTTGATCAGCAGCACATGGTTAGACTGAGCTCGGGGCTGAAATTACTCAGAACTGGGCAGTGACTTGGTGTTCTACCCTTCCCTGCAAGAAGACAAGCTGCATGTCACACTCCCTGCACAACCTGATTGGAAAATAATTGCTGCACAAATTGTACGAATATTGTCATTGAGATGCTGTGGCTGGTTTTCCTGCTCACACAGTCAGGTTCCGGCGACAATAAATGCAAAAGATCTGCATTCCCATCACATTCTAACCATCCATCTAGCAGACCAAAGTCACCTAATCACCAGAACTTTCAAAATAACCAAGCCTGGGTTTGAGTTCCAGCACCCAAGAGGTGCAAAAGGCTTTCAGCTGGGCTGAAAAGGAAGAGAAGCTGAGAGAGCACTATTTGGGGATCCAGGACACAGATGGGGCATAATGGAGGAAATAAATGGACTCATAGCCCCTCTATCTGCACTGAGAGCTAGATCCAGCACTGCCCTGAACTGTCATACAGGTTGTGCTCTGCACAAGAGCACCCAGTCCATGTGGACAGTAGTGGGAACTCTACTACTGTCTGCAAGCCAAGCAACTATCTGGGCAGGACTAAGCAGGCTTTCCAAAGTGGGTGCCTTTTTGTTTGTTTGTTTTTTATAGTTGGCCTGCCAAGCAGATGCAGCTTTATCTTAGCAGGCACAACACCACCTTATATATAAGCAAAGGTCATGCCAAGTCCAGTTCAACTGGATATGAGCAGAAGCTAAATAGAGAACTGTGGGGTAACCGGAACTCCCCCCACTGTTGTACCAGAGTTCCTGCGCCCTGCCCTCCTACAGACCTCACTCAACTTGGGAGCTCTGTTTTGGATTCACAACAAAGGGATCAGAGGGGCCTGGAGTTCTTTTCTTGTCAATACCCTATGAGCACGGATATGTATTTAAGTAGCTCCAGAGAGTCTAGACACAGATGAGAAAACACATGTAGCATTTCCAAGGAGCAAGGAAAGAGAAGGAGGAGCAGAAGTGATGTTGGTACTTACAGACATCTGCTCAGCAATAAAGGGGGATGAGTGGGGACTTGAGTGACAAGAGCTGAATGATAGGACCATATCTGAAAAGTCCAAGTTCCTTCTCCACGTGTCCTAAATGGAGAAGTCAAAGCGAAGTTGTGTCGAAGGGAAGAAGTTCAACCTGTGTGTTGAACAATGGGAGGTGAGTACTAAAGACCAGTCCTACCTAATTCTCAAGTTTTTCCAGGCCAGCTGCAACCTCCCCTTATGTATTTGTGATCTCTGAGTCCGCGGCTGGGCTCTTGGTCTCCCATCTTTTCTAAGAACCAGAACTTCCTTGCCTGGGAATTTCTTCATTAGCTCATTGGTCATCCTCTCACGAGTTGAGGCTACCCTCATGTGGTAGGGGAGGTATACCAAGAGACCCCTTGTGGCCTCTCCTCATTGCTAAATGCAACCCCTAAGGTCCCAGATGGCTTGCAGAAGACACAGAGACGTCTAACTCATCATAAACTCTCCTCACTGCAGATGGATCTCACTCTTTCGTCCTGTGAGCTAGCTCCATAGGAATGAAGGCATTTTTATGGTGTGATGCGTCTAGGGTTCTGAAAGTTAAGAGCATCCTTTTCCAGCCTCAGGCATTAGCCAGCTTGCCTGTGAATTTTGCATTTTAAGCACCTCAGATCTCAGCTTAATTAAGAGCATCACTGCTCCTGGAGCAATCTGGTGACAGAAAATCAGGCAAGCAAAACACACACACACAGAGAGAGAGAGATTGTGTCCCTAGCAGGGCACAAGCACTGCTAGGACATGTGGCAAAACAAGAAAGAGTGCCAGGAGTCCTGAAGCCACAGCCTCGTCAGAGACCAGACACACAGTTGGGCAATGGAAGGACAGCTTCATGACACCTTATCACCAAGCATCCAGTGGCCAATCTCTGCACAAGTGAAGAGAGGGACATACAGTAAAGGGGATGTCCCCATGATGGTGGGCCCAGCAGGGGAGCTGCCCCTAAAAGTAAGTGGAAGTTTACTTTGAGGATTAAATGTGACAATATCTAAAACATGTTGAGTGCAGACCTGGCACATTCAATAATTAGTAGCTACTACAGTTATTCAGGCCTATTTTGAGCTGAATTATGTCCTCCCAAAATTCATATGTTGAAGTCTCAACCCCCAGTACCTAACAATGTGACTATATTTGGAGACAGGACCTTTACAAAAGGTAATTAAAGGTCGGCCCTAATCCAGTGTGACTGGTGTCCTTCTAAGAAGAGGAGATCGGGATACAAGTGCACACAGAGGAAAGCCCACGTGAAGTCACAGAGAGAAGATAGCCATATGCAAGCTAAGGAGAGAGGCCTCAGAAGAAACCAATGTTGCCAACACCTTGATCTTGGAGGGGGAAGTTCCAGAACTGTGAGAAAATGCATTTCTATTGTTTATGCCACCCTGTCCATGGTACTTATGGCAGCACCAGCCAAGGAATAGAGTGTACTCAGCTTCATCCCACTGAGCTCCAGGGCCTCAAAAGGAGAAGACCATGCTTGTTGCTGGCAAGAACTTTGCCGTGCTGCTGCTACTGGGGGAGGTGTGGGTGCAAAGGTGACTCAGCCCCTTTTACTTTAGAAAAGCTAAGCCCACCAGTGAAAAAGGTTAAGCTGAGCCACAGCCAACCACACCTTCTCTCGGACAGCTGACCCTGGAGCACTTAGGTACAGAGCCGGGCTGAAACTACTGCTTAGCAATCATAACACTGCTTTCTCTCTCCTGCATTATAGCCCAGGCCTGGGTATACATGCAGAATTCACTTTTTTCAGCTAACAAAATGACATTTTACTTAACGGGAACTAATGCTGGCTCATCTGGAGCTATATGATAGGAGGAGGAAGAGGAGCTCATGTTTTATGGCAGGATAGCAAGGGAGGTAATGAAGGCGGGCACTGCAGATCTGATACCCAGCCTTGTCATTCTCTAATCATGTGACTTTAAGTCAACTATTAACCTCATTTTTCCAATTAGAAACAACTGCGCATCCTGTTAGGGTTTTGTAAGTATTAAATGAGTCCATCTATGTAAAGGACCTCACATAATTTTTCTCTACATGTAATCCCTATCATTGCTAGCTAGTATTATTAGTACATCACCACATTATAAAGTAGATGCTATGACTATCCTCACTTTACAGCTTAGGAAACTGAGGCACTGAACCCAAAGTTACCCAGCTTGTAAATGGTGCGGCCTGGGAATCGAACCCAGAGCCCATGAAGTGCCCTGAGCTATACTGTCTCATAAGCACTGAACTTTACAACAAGGGTGAAGGCGTTCTAGTATCAACATAATATTTATTACATGATATCTCTCTAGGTCCTCGGCCTCTTCAGAGTTCTATACAGTATTTTATTTCCTAGTGTCAAATCTTTCTATGTCACCCAAGCCATTTCCCTAAGTGTTCAGCCTCTTGGCCCACAGGCTCCTTGTCTCCTTACAAGTCTGTATGTTAAAGTGCAAATTCCTAGTGTCCCTTCCCAAACCTATAAAATCAGATTTTCTAGAGTGGAACCCAGGAATCTGCATTTTAAACAACCCCCACCACCCCGCCCCCGCACCACACACACACATAATCATCCCAACCCCATCATCTTCCCCCTGCATAATTCTCATGCACCCCTAAGTTTGGAACCATGGCTGTTGATTACATCTACCCAATTTTGTCTTTGTACATATTCTTAATAAAGACCTGACATGTTCCTAGTAGATTCCAGAACATCAAATTCAAAACCATTTCCCAAAAAGAGAAAAGAGCAGTCCTGCTTTACTTGTCTGTTGCAAATAATGCAGTCTCACTCACATAAAGGCACTGAATCTGTGGAAGGTGCAGGGTGAAGAGAAATCCCATAGCTACCATTTATCCAGATGTTTCCAATGGGAAAGAAAACATTAGCTTTATAATTATCCCCACATCTCCAGGTCTGCAGTGGTTCTTTTAATCACTTGTTTTAGATGAAAAAGTTAACCCTTTCCAGTTCTGCTAATAATAGTTCTCAGAGAGAAGCGGAAAAGACTTATCCTTGTCATAACAGGGGCTGTCCCAGTGGTCTGTGATCTGGTGGTCAACTTTTCAAAGTAAACACACCTACCAGATACAAATTCCTCCTTCCTCCTTCATTGAGATGCCACCACAAAGATAGTTTTGACTATTTCAAACAAAAATGTGCTGCCTAAATAACACACAACAGTATAAACACTCACTGACCCATTAACTACCTGGTTTCATGACCTCCCATTAAAGCTCACAATTCAACCATGCAGCTGAATTCTGGGACATTCAGTGACCATGCAGGGAGGGAACGGTCCTGTTGTAATAATAACACAGCAAAAAGTAATGATAACTAGTGTTTGTTGAGCACTTAATTCCCAAGCACTGTGCTCAGTGCTTTTCATAATTAATTGATACAGCAAAAGGAACTAGGAAGAAGGGAAAACCTGCCTGCCTTTGAAAAATGATGAAGTATTCACAACAAATTTGCTCTGGTAAAATGTATAGTATGCACTTTGCCAGTTGCCATGGCCCTTCCTCTTGGTGCCCAGTAAGCTGTTTCTGGCCCCCTGCTAGCTTGCATGTGACATCCCTCCAGCTGCCCTGCCAGATGTTCTTTGCTGGTCAACTGGCAGATACATGGGCAGATAATATCTCCAGTCTGCGGGAAGCCCTCTGTGGGATTTTCTTCCAACACAGCACTTACAGGATTTTAGTCGGAGTTTGGGCCATACGGAGAGAGTAGTGGAATTACTTCAGATTGAAAATGAGAAGCAGTATGTGCAGTTGGCCAACCCCATTTAATCACTGGCTCCTTGGTTAGCAGTGGTCTGAGTTTGCAGCATTTGAGTTGTTTTTCCCTTGAGCTATTAGAATGTTCATTAGCTGAAGTAAAGATCTGCAAGTAAGCTGCTAATAAAAACAGAGAATTTGCTTCTCTACAAGCCTGATTATGGAACATTTTTGGCTTATTATGTTATTTAATCATCTAAGGAAACTAATTGTTTTGGCTCATTTGTTGAAATTTATAACACTTGGATCCTTTTCTTTACTTGCAGAGTAAACCAGAACATTTTGGCATTGAAGAACATGTGGTTTATCTATGAAGTATAGTATTTTTAATATTCATTTTGAATGCAGTGGAAACCTTATTCAGAAGACTATTAGTTTATATCTGAATATCGTTTAAATTAGAATCTGTAAGATATTCCATAATCAGAGGTATCTCTATCCATAGAGGAAACATTGAACTCATTGGATCAAGAACATACTTTTCCCCAGAAATAGATTCTTCATAGATAAAATCGTCATTGTATTAGTCCATTTTCATGCTGCTGATAAAAGCATACCTGAGACTGGGCAACTTACAAAGAAAATAATTTTAATGGAGAACTCACAGTTCCACGTGGCTAGGGAAGCTTCACAAGCATGGTGGAAGGCAAGGAGGAGCAAGTCACATCTTACATGGATGCTGGCAGGCAAAAGAGAGAGCTTGTACCGGGAAACTCTCCCTTAGAGAAGTATCAGATCTTATGAGACCCATTCACTATCACGAGGACAGCACAGGAAAGACCTGTCCCCATGATCCAACTACCTCCCACCAGGTCCCTCCCACAACACATAGGAATTATGAGAGCTACAAGATGAGATTAGGTGAAGACACAGCCAAACCATATTATTCCATCCCTGGCCCCTCCAAAATCTCATGTCTTCACATTTCAAAATCAATCATGCCTTCACAACAGTCTCCCACACAGTCTTAACTCATTTCAGCATTAACTCAAAAGTCCACAGTCCAATGTCTCATCTGAGACAAGGCAAGTCCCTTCTGCCTATGAGCCTGTAAAATTAAAGACAAGCTAGTTGCTTCCTACCTACAATGAGGGTACAGGCATTGGGCAAATACAGCCATTCCACATAGGAGAAATTGGCCAAAACAAACAGGCCCCATGCATGTTTGAAATCCAGTGCGGCAGTCAATCTTAAAGCTCCAAAATGATCTCCTTTGACTCCATGTCTCACATCAGGTCACACTGATGCAAGAGGTGAGCTCCTAAGACTTGGGCAGCTCCTCCCCTGTGGTTTTGCAGGGTATAGTCCTACTCCTGGCTGCTTTCATGGGCTGTCATTGAGTGTCCCTAGCTTTTCCAGGTGCACAGTGCAAGCTGTCAGTGGATCCACCATTCTGGGATCTGGAGGAAAGTGGCCCTCTTCTCACAGCTCCACTAGGTGGTGCCCCAGCAGGGACTCTGTGTGGGGGTTTTGACCCCACATTTCCCTTCCATGCTGTACTAGCAGAGGTTCTCCATGAGGGCCCCGCCCCTGTGGTAAACTTCTCCTTGGGCATCGAGGTCTTTCCATATATCTTCTGATATCTAGGTGGAAGTTCCCAAACCTCAATTCTTGACTTCTGTGCACCCACAGGCTCAACACCACGTGGAAGATGCCAAGGCTTGAGGCTTGCACCCTCTGAAGCAACAGCCTGAGCTGTACCCTGACCCCTTTTAGTCATGGCTGGAGTGGCTGGGATGCAGGGCCCCAAGTCCTTAGACTGCATACAGCAGCAGAGGGACACTGGGTCTGGCCCATGAAACCATTTTTTCCTTCTAAATTTCTGAGCCTGTTATGGGAGGGGCTGGCATGAAGACCTCTGACATGCCCCAGAGACATTTTCCCAATTGTCTTGGGGATTAACATTCAGCTCATTACTTATGCAAATTTCTGCAGCTGGCTTGAATTTCTCCTCAGAAAATGGGATTTGTTTTCTTTTTTTTTCTTTTTTTTTCTATTTTTTTTTATTTTTTATTTTATTATACCTTAAGTTCTAGGGTACATGTGCATAACGTGCAGGTTTGTTACATATGTATACTTGTGCCATGTTGGTGTGCTGCACCCATCAACTCGTCAGCACCCATCAATTCGTCATTTATATCAGGTATAACTCCCAATGCAATCCCTCCCCC
>NW_016812078.1:1288630-1321327 GCF_001698545.2 Rhinopithecus bieti | reverse complement strand
GCCAGGTGTGGGTATAATCTCCTGGTGTGCCCGTTTGCTTAAAGCACAGTATTGGGGTGGGAATTACCCGATTTTCCAGGTGTTGTGTGTCTCAGTTCCCCTGGCTAGGAAAAGGGATTCCCTTCCCCCTTGCGCTTCCCAGGCGAGGCAATGCCTCGCAGTGCTTCAGCTATCGCTGGTCGGGCTGCAGCAGCTGACCAGCACCAATTGTCCGGCACTCCCCAGTGAGATGACCCCAGTACCTCAGTTGAAAATGCAGAAATCACCGGTCTTCTGTGTCGCTCGTGCTGGGAGTTGGAGACTGGAGCTGTTCCTATTCCGGGATTTTTTTCTATCACATTATCAGGTAGCAAATTTTCCAAACTTTTATGCTCTGCTTCTTTTATAAAACTTAATGCCTTTAACAGCACCCAAGTCACCTCTTGAATGCTTTGTTGCTTGGAAATTTCTTCTGCCAGATACCCTAAATCTTCTCTCTCAAGTTCAAAGTTCAACATATCTCTAGGGCAGAGGCAAAATGCTGCCAGTCTGTTTGCTAAAACATAACAAGATTCACCTTTGCTCCAGTTCCCAACAAGTTCCTCATTTCCATCTAAGACCACCTCAGCCTGGACTTTATTGTCCATGTTACTACCAGCATTTTGGGCAAAGCCATTCAACAAGTATCTAGGAAGTTCCAATCTTCTCCACATTTTCCTATTTTCTTCTGAGCCCTCCAAACTGTTCCAACGCCTGCTGTTACCCAGTTTCAAAGTCATTTTCACATTTTCAGATACCTTTTCAGTAACACCCCACTCTACTGGTGCCAATTTACTGTATTAGTCCATTTTCATGCTACTGATAAAGACATGCCTGAGGCTGGGCGATTTACAAAGAAGAGAGGATTAATGGAGAACTCACAGTTCCACACAGCTGGCGAAACCCCACAATCATGGCAGAAGGCAAGGAGGGGCAAGTCACGTCTTATGTGGATGGTGGCAGGCAAAGAGAGAGCTTGTATAGGGAAACTCCCCTTTATAGAACCATCAGATCTCATGAAACTTACTTGCTATCACAACAACGGCATGGGAAATACCTGCCACCATGATTCAATTACCTCCCACCAGGTCCCTCCCACAACACTTAGGAATTCAAGGTGAAATTTGGGGGGGGACAGTCAAAGCATATCAGTCATTATAAATGATGATGACAAGAGGAGGGAAAGAGGAAGGAAGGAAGAAAAAAGGAAGTTAGTTCTAGTTCCTCAGAGCTGAGTTCAAATTAAATTTTGCTACTATCAGCAATGAGTTTCATTTTTCTTATCTGTAAAACGGTCACTACTTCACAAAATTATTGAAATAATTAAGTATGCTAATGTATATAAGGCTTTGGTCCATAATACATATCTAATGAAATTAGCTGTTACCAGGTATAATACAGGACACCAGGCATGTTAGTTTCCTATTGCTGTTGTAACAAATTACTATAAACTTAGTGGCTTAAAACAATATAAATTTATTATCTTATAGTTCTGAAGGTTAGAAGTCCAAAACAGAACTTAAGGGCTGTATGCTTTCCAGAAACTCTAGGGGAGAATGTTTCCTTGTCATTTCTAGCTGCCAGAGGCCATCTCATAGTCCTCGACTCCCAGGCCGGCCCTTCGTCCATCTTTAAAGCCAGCAGCATGGTATCTTCTCTACTCTCTCTGACCTCTGCTTCCATCCTTTCATCTTCTTTGTTATAAGGACCCTTGTGATTATATGGGTCCAGATGGATAATCTAAAATAATCTCATTTCAAGATACTTAATTTGGTTACATCTGCCAGTCCCTTCTGCCATGTAAGGCAAAATATTCACATTCTGGGGTCTGAGACATGGACTACTTTAAGAGCCATTGTTCAGCCTACTACAGTTTATTCTCTGGTCCCTAAAGATTCATATCCATTCTACATGCAAAAGACATTTCCCCAATCCCAACATTCCCAGAAGTCTCAGGCCACTACGATATCAATCCAGTTCAAAAATGCCATCTAAATTCACTGACCAAGAAGTTCTAAATCTCATTCCTTAAATAATATATGGGTGAAACTCTTGGTGTGATCAATTGGGGCAAAAATTATCCCCATTTGACCTGTAAAACTAGAAAACAAGCAATGTGATTCCAAAATACAATGACAGGACGGACATAGGGAGTTACAATAATTTCCGTTTAAAGTGGGAGAAGGGGTCAGGATAGAAGGAAGAAAAGAATTACTGGTCCTGAGCAATATTGAGATCCATATGGAAAGAAATTTATTAGGTTTAGAAGTCTAGGAATAATCTTCTGAGTCTTACACTTTGTCCCCCTGTCCACACCTCCATTCTTTGGACATAAAACAGCCCTTTTGTCTAAGAGTTCTGTCATCTGGGTCATCCTTCCCTTTGGACAAAAGGCAGAACATCTTTACAACTGAGTAATTTATAAACCTGTTTCCTGCATGTAGAATTTTTGGAGCCTGACAGGCTTCTTTCATTTCTTCCTGTCAGTTTTAGCCCAAACTGGCAGTGTTTCTGATGATATAATATCCTCAAGGATGGTGTGGGTTTTCCATGTATGTTCCAAGGACTTACTCCATTAGACAAGATGCTCCTTCAAAGATCTTTCCTGGATAATCTCATCTCTATTTTTCACTTCTCCTCAAATGGTTTAGGGGATTCATGAACTATAAGACATAATGTGATTCAATTCTCGGACCTTTGATCCTTACAAGGAGCAAGTGAAAAGTTGTCCAGCCATAATCTTGACTTTCTCTCCAGAGCACAACTTACTGACTGCAAATCTCCTGATTGTAGCATTTTTTTTTTCAATCTGGGTAGGCTGAGAATTTCCCAAGTACCCAAGTCCTAGCTCTGTTTCTGCTGAGAGGACTTCCTCCAATCTGTCTCTTTTCTGTCACATTTCACTATAAGAAAGCAAGAAGAAACCAAGCTATACCTTCAACACTTTGCTGAGATTCCATCAGCTAAACATCCACAAGTTCATAACTATGAGCTCTTCTTTCCATGTAACAATAGAACACAATTCAGCTGAGCTTTCTTCACTAAATCGCAAGAATCTCCTTTACCCTCATTTCTATCAACAGCCAGTTAAATTTGAATTTCATATAAACAATAAAGACTACTTTATATAGATATGTCTCAAATATTGCCTGGGACATGCTTAAACTGAAAAATAATTTTCCATTTACCTGAAATTCAAGTTTAATTGGCATCCTGAAGTTTTATTTGCTAAATCTGATGTCAGTGAGGTACCATGGATGATTCTAAGAGAACAGAATACAGAATAGAGAAATGATGAAGATGGGGAAGATGAAGAAAAGCAGAAATTCACAATATAAGACTATGCATGGGAGGGCAGACTTCATCAAGGAGCCACGACAGGAAGCCCTGAATGCCAGGGAGGCAATGCTAAAGATTCAGAGAAGGTGGAATGTGAGGCAGAGGGATTAATTCTGAAACAGCCACAGGCATTGAAGAAGAGCATGCTTCATCTCATTACATTTCGAGAAGAGCAAAGTTTCTTCCTTTTTCTCTGGACTTCCTGTGGGTATGTATACACATACACACAAACACATGCACACAAGATCTATGTGCATGGCAGCACCATAATGATTTTGGTCATACTTATTAATAAAATCTTTTTCCTCAGTGGGAACCCAGCACTCTGCTGTGTGTGTGTGTGTGTTTGTCTACAAGAGACCCAGAGAATAATGAAGAAAATATTTACTTTTCTAAGGATGTGTTGATAAAGCCTTGTTTATGGACCACAGTGAATATATCTTCAAATTAACTTGCTACCATGAATATAAATACAGGTTAGGTTGTCACACACAGAGAATATATATATAGTTTATGTCACCCTGTTTGCATTTGTCTTCTCCAAAGCAAAAAGTGGTTCAAGTTGTATCAATGACATCTGCTGCACTGACTTGCTTCACCACCTTCCCTCTCCCAAGCAAGAAAACTGAACCTTTAACATTTATGCTTTCCTACTACTTGAGAAGAAATTTTGAGGAATATCATTTAGCTTAGAGTGGCTTTATAGCTATTTAAAATTTGAATCACCATTCTCTGTAGTTTTCAAGGCAGAAATTGAACAGGAGTTGAGATGGGAATACATGGTCGTCTTCTCCTGTGTTTTCTCCTGAATGCAGCTTTCAGAGGATGCTTCCTCTTAACTGTATCAATAGCTTGCTTAGTTCTCTGTGCAACAGGCACTTTTCTAACATGTGTTGCTTGTGTTACATTTATTATGTCTTAAATACTTTCCTTATAGGGTTGTGGTATAAATTAAGTGAGTATTAACTTCTGGAGTTCTGGAGTGAAACCCACCTTTGTCTCAGTCTGGTTCTTCCCAGCAGGGTGACCTTGCCCACCAGTTAACTATACTAAGCCTCAATTTCCCCATCAGCAAAATGGAAACAATGATAGCAAATATTTTGTAGAACTGGTATTAAGATCACATATTATCATCACTGCTACTATTATTTTTCTAACACCATTACAGTACATTTGTGGGAGAGAAGAACCACCATACTTTTGTACCATGAAATAATGTTGGGAGTAGCAATCAGGAACAAGGAAAAGACTCAGCTTCCACTGATTCAGATCCAGTGAAAATGTTGGGAGAATCCAGAGCAAATGTGAAGGTACCAAAGGAGGACATAGAGATCCTTAGAGGAAAGATTTTAAAAGAGTTGTAGCAATTTAACCATCAGAATGAAAAAAAAAAGTGATCAGTGTTAGCCAAAGGCATGAAGGATAATCATTATACAGCTGCCTCTCATCTCCATTAAATCCAGAAAATTTACTCTGGATATACATTCTTATCCCTGGTAAAGTATTAGACATAATCCTAGGAGACTAATTTCCTGGTGGGGATCTTCTAAAACAGGAACTTCACATTTATCTGGAATAATGTGGGAACATTCTGGCCTAAAGATGTGGAAATAAATGAGCCTGAGAATTCTATTAAAATAACATCTACATCATAATGTTAAATAATTATCATTTGGAAAAAATGATTTATTGCATGTAGTTTATTTTTCTGTATCTATCCCACATCTCTTCTCCAGACTCATTCTTAGTAATTTAACTATCTCATACCTACTAATTTTATTTATTTGTTTTATCCTTCTTTATTCTGCTTAGAAGTTTGGAGGTAAGATTCTTTTTTTAAAATAAATAAATAAATGCAATTTTTATTTATCAATCATACCTCAATAAAGTTAGGAAAAAAGTAATAATTTACTATTCTATTTTCCCCATGGAGAGAAAATTTTTTTTAATTATAGGTAAGATTCTTTTAAAGTCTTTTCCTTTAATGGCTAAAAAAGTACATATTAAATATAAACATTTTAGAAAACAGACAAGTCAAAAGAAGATTGAAACTACCCAAAATCCCAATTAAAACATTCTGGCATATGTGATCCAGGCTTTTCTGAAAACATGTGGGACAGGGAAAAAATAGTATATTTAGTATTCACAATCTCTCAATGCCTGTGACCAGCCCACTGAGGTTTCTTTTCTCTTTGCTCACTCTGTTTCTCGACTTTTGTCATGCAGAATTAGGCAGTTGAGAAGATGAAGGAGTAGAAAGAGTTGAGTGATTTACACTGGAAACAGCAAAACTTACTCTCTAGGAAGATCAAAGGAGGAAGATGTAAATGAGGAGGGGGAAAGAGTGAAAAAGACCAGAACCATTCCAGTGGAAATTAAGGATGAGTCCTGGGGAAAGAGGGAGTAGTTGGGCAACTTTCATTCTCCAATAACTGAGACACTGGGGCAATGGAACAAAAAGAGAAACTTTAAGTAGATTAGATGTGTGTTATGAAAAAAATCCCCTTTAATGTTTTCCAAGAGAACACATACACAAAAAAGTGATTTACATTCATTCTTTTGAGATTTTCTCAGGTTTTTTGTTGTTATTTCTGAAGATGACCCTATGCTAAGGTTCACAGCAAACTATCCTACCTATATGGTGTGCATAAATTTTGCCCAATTTTAATAATATTGTATATGCCTTTGTATAACCATCTTGATTCTTAACAAAATGCTCATCGATGTTAATTAACTCTGTAATCAGTACACAGTCATTTTAATTAACATACTATAACTGTACATCTAGGTTGATTATGTGTTCAATACCCTAAATAATACCTTGCTGAACATCTTTATGTATCAAGATTATTCTTTCTTTAAAATATTTCTTAAGACAGGGTCTCAGAATTCAAATTATTGGATCATTTTCAATAACAATAGAGAAAAGTAAACTTAAAAGGAAAATGGTTTGTATTGATCATTTTCAACAAAATAGGGGAAAAAATTTTAAAAGAGAATTATTGAGCCAAAGGGTATAAACATTTTATTACTCTTGAGTCATGCTAACAAAGTGCTTTCCAAAAAGATATCAGTTCTATTCTATTAGCACTTGGACCATCAGTGGATAAAGTTGCATGTTTTACTATATTTTCTCCAGTATTAAACATTCTCATGTTCAAAGAAATAATTATTTGTATATTCACTGAAGAGCCCTGGGGTTCAGATAATACTTTAAAAATTGACCCAAAAGCTTCAAATCATTCCTTGACCTTCTAGATGTCCCTGAAGGCCATTTCAGTCAGATACTAATTAACTGGCAGCCAGGACTTTGAGTTGAAGAAATTGTTGTTTTTGTTTTTCAGAAGAAAGAGACAAATTACAGGAATTAGAGGAAAACAAGATCAAGTGAGGAAATTTGTTTTCAAAGGAATCTCTTCCACAGAATACTCTGGAGTCATGAGTTTTATCTCATTCTCCCACTCTGCCTTCAACTTTGGTACCAGAGCCTCTGTGGTCAGAGTGATGGCAGAGGACAAGTGTGTAAGATCTGCCCTCATCAGTGGAGGGTGACATTCTGCACAACAGCCAATCCAAGGGAGGAAAGCAGTCAAGTCAGTTTCACAGAGATTTCCAATACCAGTTAGCAACTCTTAAAAAGACGTTTCTGGTAAAGTCAGAATACCAGAACCATTTTTCCTGAGCTGTTCAAATTTCTTCTAACTTGAATGAGGGGATTTATGCACAGTAATGTTAAATGCTTGACACTATTCAGAAAGAAACAACAAAGATTGGAAGTACACATTTTAGATCATTTAAATCTCTATATTCACATCACCATCATACCCTTTCTGTCAGTTTATACATAGAATCTATTAAATACGTAGGACAGTCCAATCCTCAGGCTGTCATATGATTAGCACTTCAAGGAAGATTATATCTTGTCTGGGCAGCAGACTGTAAGGGATGATGCTCTGTTAGTTCTTCCTCTCTGAACATCAGAATATTGGCTGCACACGCCAGCTGATCCCTTAAACTAAAGTTAATGATCCTGGCATGGGTACTCATTTGCTAGGCTTTATATTAGCAGAAAATTTTACTGCAAATGAATCATTTTACCCTGCAGAATATACCACACACATTTTTCTAAACCATGAAGTTATGAATTTACCCATACAATATAAGGCTGGTTGTGATATTAGCCTGGCCCCTTGCCTACCAGAGAGCTGGTGAAATCTTTCATCTGCTATATCTCAGAATTATCTGAACCCAGACCCCATGTGAATGTTTTTTCCGCACCCTGGTTGTATTTGTATCTTCTGTGTCCCTGCTTCCCCATTATGATCTGAGTTGAAAAGGACTGTTGCTTAAATCAGGAAACAACTAATTTGATAATCCCAGTTTAGAGGTTGATTCACTAATTGGTGGCACTGATATCTGGGTTAATATATCACCTATAATAATTAGCATCAAGCCCTGTGAAAACATGCTAACCATTTACAAACTTTTTCAGAGAATAAAAATAGTAGTAATCATATTGATAATACATGCCATTTATTAAATTCCTGGTTTTTTGTCATAGATTGCAATCACCCACCAAATTGATGTTATTCACTCACTGACTTATTCAACAAATATTAACTGGACTCCCAGAGTGTCTCAGACACCTAAGACCCAGGCTGAAAGATGACTATGACGTAGACCTTGCTGAAGAGAACGGAGTATGCTATAAGAGATGCCCCTGCAAGTTTTAGACAAAGTCAGAGGAGACAGGGTAAAGTACATGAGGAGGTCACAGGGGTCTTCCTTGAGGAGGCAGCATCTGAGCTGCTAGAGGCAGAGTGACTAGAAGCCTATTGCAGAAGTCTAAGCACCCAATGATTGTAAAAGAACAAAGACATCAGCAATGTGAACCAAGAATTCATGATGAACACACTGGATTTATGGAATAAAAAGGATTAAAGGCTCTTAGCCTAGGAGGTGAATGGCAGTGCTCCAAGCAAATTTGGGGTGAAAGATGATGCGTTCATCCTCATTTCATATATATAAGGAAACTAAAGCTCAAAATGTCCAAAGATCCAATCCAAGTTCACACTAGTAGTTAATGGCCAAACTGGAATCAAATATATTTTGGCTACCTCAAAATTTAGGCTCTTTCATTTATCTAACCTCTTTCTAGGAAAACTAGAAAGAGGTTAGATAAACCTCTTTGTTAGTCTCTTTCTAGGAAAACTCACTGATAGCAGTTTGATTTCATTGGAGACAGTAAGAGATATTTACTAAAAGCAAAGCTAGCTTATTTTTTAACCCTATGCTCACCAGAAAAGTACCAAATCTAAAACTATTTTTCTCCTCCCCACCACTCCTCACCCCTTTGATCCTATTTTTTTCTATTATATTTCCTACAGAACAATAAGCCCTGAAAAGGAAAGGCATTAGATGACCCTCACACAGCTCAGGAAAATTATCATTATCTGCAAACTACATATTTGTGTGTCTATATTGCCCAGTTTTAAAGGCCTGATGAAATCGTTTTTCTGTTGTTGCTGTCATGGTATCCAAAAGTAGATGCAGGTTGCAGAGTCAGCAAGAGGCAAAACATATTTTGCTGACAGTAGAACTCACTCATTAATCTTAGCTATTAAGTGAAAGACAGTTTAGGTTTTAAGTCATCAACTTTCCATAAGGTTGGAATTACCAAATGAAGGAATAGGTATCCCTTTTTTGTTTTAGAGAAATTGTTACAACCCTTTATTCTTTACTGTCAAATGGTAAGCCACAGACTTTCAACTACTCCAAGTTTTTTAATATTGAATTTCAAGTATAAATATAAGCTGATAAAAGTATTCAAAATTATAAAATCTGTGTCATTCAACCAAAATCTGTTTGGGTTAATTCAGCCAAAATCTATTCGGGTTAAAATTATAAAATTTGTCTTATTCAACTAACATCTATTTGGGTTAATTAAACCTTATTAAAATTAAAAGAAAGTATTTCCTGAAAGAACCTTACGGAACTTCATAATGTTACTATCTAAAAGTTTCTAAGAACATTTTGAAGTCACTATGTCAATCTTGTAATCCTTTCCATTACATAGGAAAAGTATCAATATCAGGAATCTTTAGCATTTAACATAAATATTTGATAGTCCAACTTAAAGAACTACCAACATCCCATTCATCAACATCCCAAATTGAAGAACAGAGTAATCTGCTAAAGAGTCTAACACCTAGTTATACAAAAATAAATGATGCTGTTCACTCCTATACATTTCACCAGCTTCTCATGTAAGCACAGTGCAAAGATTAGTAAATATTTTTATTTACCTAATTTGTTGATATTAATTACTGCAAATTGTTCAATGAAAATGTACTACAAAAATACCCCAAGGAGAATTACAAAATATTTCATTTACTAAGAAACTGACTTTTGACTCCAGAAAACTTTGAATATTTAACAATAGCACAACTTTCTAATAAAACCCCAAAATTGCAGAATACCATTTTCTAATTTATTCAGCTCTGAAGTGGTCAAAAAGTCAATCCTATAGTCTGAGGACAGGTATGAGATGAAAGACCACAAAACACAGCTATCAGACTTAAATGTGAAAATGTTACTTGTTCTGTATATACTCATGCCACATGAAATAATTTCTGCTTGTTGGTACATTCAACCAAATATTTGCTGAGCATACACTTACTTTACTAAGTATATGTAGTTCTTTGCAAAATACTGAGTAGTGTTTTTTTGTGTGTGTTTTTTTGGTTTTTGGTTTTTTTTGAGACAGTGTTTCACTCTTGTCACCCAGGCTGGAGTGCAATGGCATGACTTTGGCTCACCACAACCTCTCCTCCTGGGTTCAAGTGATTCTCCTGCCTCAGTCTCCTGAGTAGCTGGGATTATAGGCAACTGCCACCAGGCCTGGCTAATTTTTGTATTTTTAGTACAGACAGGGTTTCACCACATTGGTCAGGCTGGTCTTGAACTCCTGACCTAAGGTGATCCTCTCACCTTGACCTCCCAAAGTGCTGGGATTACAGGCATGAACCACCACACCTGGCCAAGAATTATGATTTCTAAGCCAATTTGGGATATTTTGCCTAATCTCTGTCTTCATTTCTAATAAGACAATGAATATTAACTAGTTAGGTATTAATGCTGCTTGAGCAAGTTGTTTCAAGGAACTGAAAGACGAGCATTCTCAAAGAGTTTATTGTTTTGTGAAGAAAAGAAAATTACAGTAGGAATATAGATGAAGTACTATAGTATAGTTCGGACTGCTTCAAGTTTGTTGTGTGTGGTTAAGGAAAATGGTATCAACTGGTTTGAGGTAAAGATAAAAGAAAGTAGAGGATTGAAAATAGTTCCAATAGTGGGCCTTCTCCTTTCTCAGATTCACACAGTGCCATGGCACAGAGCACGGCATGATTCATGGAAGAACTCAGATTTGAGGGATTTGAACTGAGCATTGGAGGATATCCAGGACTTAGACATGTAAGGAAGTGAGAAGAAAAAAGAAAAAAAAAGTCATTTGTCAATGCTGGGCCCTTGAATGTGGGAGTCGAGTAGGGGGATAGGTAACATCAGCAAGTGCTAGCTTCCAGAGGAGATGAGACCTCCAAGGATGGAGACTGACAGAAATAAAAACTATGAATGGCAGATCATGCCAGGTCTGCAAAGCCCATTATAAACCCTGGGTTTGCTCCTGAAGGCCTATTCAGCATCTTCTGGGGTGGGGGTGGGGGGTGCTAAAATACATAATGGCATGTTTTTCACATGAAAACATTGTCAGTCAGGCAGCTTAACTGCAAGCTAAGCTGGCAAGTCCATAGAATCCACGTTTATAAATTTCTGGTCCCTGGGACTGGTAACAGGGAAGCATGTGATTGCTTCATCCTTTGTGCACAAACTTTTCCCATCAGGAATCACCATCACTCAAAATAACCCAGATATTATGGGAGAAGTGCTGCTCAATAAATAGATTTCATGCTAAAATACTCTCAGAGAAAGAAAGAGGCTTTGAGTGACAGTTGCTTCTTGCGGTAACTGATTGGCTGGAACCCAATGTCTAAACTTACTTCCAGTGAGCTCCAAAGCTGAGTCAACCAAATGTTAAAAGTGATGCAGAAAGTGCTGTGAACAAGGTTAGTAGTAGAATGTTACATTTTCGCCTCACTTCTAAACTGCAACTAAGGATGAAACCATTATGTACAACCTACCATTAACACCATGTTTCTTTAAGTATTTGGGCAGGAATGTTGACTACCTATTAGTTCTGCATCAGCAAATTGAAGAGAGTGAAAATGTAAGGAATCTTGCTCAGTGTGCAGTCAAACTAAGAGACATGAGGGAGAAAGCTTATCAATTAGCTTAGCATACTGAAATGACAAAAAGTGCAAGCCCCAATATAATGCCTGAAAGCAATGATAGGAGCTGAAGTAAGTTGAGCACTATGGGCAATTTTCTTTCTGCTAGCTAAGCATCAAACAGCCCCAAACTTGCTAGAATGCTGTCTTCTAGTCATGGAATGACTGTCAATAATGCTCAGGTATAAAATGCAGACCAGCATGGGGAAGGACAAATCGAGATGACCCATCCAAATATTCTCTCTCAAGAATAGGAAAACTAGTGGGGTTAGCTGACTCTTTACCTTGAGCCCCACTGACAGGTGCCATCTTGGACTTGAAGATTACTACTCCAGAGCCCTCTAAGTCATTATTCCTGGATGTCCTTTATAGAAGGATGGTTTTACTAAAATACAAATATATACAGAAGACAAAAAAGGTGTTTCTTACCAAGTTGTATGATAAAAGGAATGAAACAACGTCAGACTGTTTTGTGACTGATTTAACAGGGCTACAAGAGCAAATCGTACCCTGTATTTGGAGATAAGGTATTCCCCATGAAGTAGAAATGCTTGTTCACTCAGGAAATTATCTTGAAGAATGAACAAAGGAAACCAGTTAAGTAAAAGGCCTGAGATTGGGGTTGAATAGGGTAGTAATTATAATTTGGAAAGCCACAGTATCAGGATAAGAGAGGGAGTCATTGTGAAAGACAGCCACACCCAAAAGAGCTTCTGTCTCAGTGGAGCATGCTGACCTAGTATGCGGTAGGGCAGCAAAACAGAGAGGCCAGAGAAACTTACCCAAAGGAGCATGTTGCCATAAGCCTGTGTGAAAAAGTACTCAAGTAAATTCTCAGAAGTAACAGAGGCATATAGACCAATGAAATAGAATTGAGAGTCCAGAAATAAACCATATATATGTGTGTATATATATGTGTGTGTGTGTGTATGTGTGTGTGTGTGTGTATATATATATGTCAAATGATTTTTATTGGGTTGCCAAGACTATCCAATGGGGGAAAAAAGAGATTCCTGAATGAATGGTTCTGGGACACTTGTATTTGCAAGTGTGCAAAAGAATGAAGTTGAACCTTTTTCTCAAACCATATATAGAAAAATTAACTGAAAATAAACCAAAGAACTAAATGTAATAGCTAAAACTATAAAACTCTGAGAAAAAAATACATAGGGATAAATCCATAAGACCTTGAATTTAGTAAAAGATTCTTAGATAATGAAAAGCATGAGCAACAAAAGGAAAAATAAATACAACTTCATCAAAATTAAAAAATTTTGTGCTTCAAAGGACAGCATCATGAAAGTGAAAAGCTAATTTATGGAATGGGAGAAGATATTTTCATATTATATATCTGATAAGGAACTTACATCTAGAATATATAAAGCAATATCACAACTAAATAATAAGACAAACCAATAAAAACTGAGGAAGGGATCTGAATAGACATTTCTCTATGGAATATATACAAGTGGCCAATAAGCACATGAAAAGAGGCTTGAAATCATTAATTATCAGGAAAATGCAAATTAAAACCACAATGAGATGCCACTAGAATGGCTAGAATTAAAAAGCCAGATAATAACAAGTGTTGATGAAGGTATAGCAACATCAGAATCTCACTGCTGGTGGGAAAGTAAAATGGTACAACTGCTTTGGGGAATAGCCTGGCATTTCCCTAAACCATAAAACAGAGTAATTCCCCTATGTTTTCCTGAGTAGCTTTAGAGTTTCAGCTCTCACATTTAAGTCTTATCTATTTTTAGTTGATTTGTATGTAGCACGTGGAATAAGCATCCAAGTTTATTCTTCTGCATGTGTGTATCAGTTCATTCTCACACTGCTAATAAAGACATACCTGAGACTAGGCAATTTACAAAAGAAAGAGGTTTCATGGACTTACAGTTCCACGGGGCTGTGAAGCCTCACAATCGTGACAGAAGGCAAGGAGGAGCAAGTCACATCTTACATGGCTGGCAGAATGTAGAGAGCTTGTTCAGAGAAACTCTCATTTTTAAAACCATCAGATCTCATGAGATCCATTCACTATCATGAGAAAAGCACAGGAAAGACTTGCCCTCATGATTCAATCTCCCACCAGGTCCCTCCCACAACATGTGGGAATTATGGGAGCTACAAATGAGATTTGGGTGGGGACATATAACCAAACCATATCATTCCACTCCAGTCCCTCCCAAATTTCATATCTTCACATTTCAAAATGAATCAGGCCTCCCCATCAGTCCCCCAAAGTCTCAACTTATTTCAGCAATAACTCAAAAGTCCACAGTCCAAAGTCTCATCCAAGACAAGTCCCTTCCACCTATGAGCCTGTAAAATCAAAAGCAAGTTATTTACTTCCTAGATACAATGGGGCTACAGGCATTGAGTAAATACAGCCATTCCAAATGGGAGAAATTGGCCAAAACAAAGGGGCTACAGGCCCCATGAGAATCCAAAATCCAGGAGGACAGTCAAATCTTAAAGCTCCAAAATGATCTCCTTTGATTCCATGTCTCACATCCAGGTCACTCTGATGCAAGAGGAGGATTTCCATGGTCTTGGGCAGCTCTGCCCCTGTGGCTTTTAGGGTACAGCTTCCCTCCTGGCTGCCTTCATGAGCTGGCATTGAGTGTCTACAGCTTTTCCAGGTGCACAGTGCAAGCTGTCAGTGTATCTACCATTCTGGGGTCTGGAGAATGGTGGCCCTCTTCTTACAGCTCTACTAGGCAGTGCCTCAGTAGGGACTCTGTGTAGGGACTCCCACCCCACATTTCCCTTCCACACTGCCCTACAAGAGGTTCTCCATGAGGACCCTGCCCCTACAGCAAACTTCTTCCTGGGCATCCAGGCATTTCAATACATCTTCTGAAATGTAGGCAGAGGTTCCCAAACTTCAATTCTTGACTTCTGTGCACTCACAGGCTCAATACCACATGAAAGTTGCCAAGGCTTGAGGCTTGCCTCCTCTGAAGCCATGGTTAGAGCTCTGTGTTAGCCCCTTTCAGCCACGGCTGGAGCAGCTGGGATGCAGGGCACCAAGTCCCTAGGCTTCACACAGTATGGGGACCCTGGGTCCAGGCCATGGAACCATTTTTTTCCTCCTAAGTCTTCAAGCCTGTGATGTGAGAAGCTGCCACAGAGGTCTCTGACATACTCTGGAGATGTTTTCCCCATTGTCTTGGGGATTAATATTCAGCTCCTCATTACTTAGGCAAATTTCTGCAGTCAGCTTGAATTTTTCCTCAGAAGATGGGATTTTCTTTTCTATTGCATTGTCAGGCTGCAAATTTTCCAAACTTTTATGCTCTGCTTCTTTTATAAAACTTAATGCCTTTAACAGCACCCAAGTCATATCTTGAAAGCTTTGCTGCTTAGAAATTTCTTCTGCCAGATACCCTGAATCATCTCTCTCAAGTTCAAAGTTCCACAAATCTCTAGGGCAGGAACAAAATGCCCCCAGGCTATTTGCTAAAACATAACAAGAGTCACCTTTGCTCCAGTTCCTAATAAGTTCCTCATCTCTACCTGAGACCTTATTGTTCATGTCACTATCAGCATTTTTGTCAAAACCACTCAACAAGTCTTTAGGAAGTTCCAAACTTTCCCACATTTTCCTGTCTTCTTCTGAGCCCTCCAAACTGTTCTGACCTCTGCCTTTTACCCAGATCCAAAGTCACTTCCACATTTTCAGGTATCTTTTCAGCAATACCCCACTCTCCTGGTACCAATTTATTGTATTGGTCCATTCTCACACTGTTAATAAAGATATACCCAAGACTGGGAAATGTACAAAAGAAAGAGGTTTAATGGACTTACAATTCCACGTGGATGGGGAAGACTCAAGGTAATGGTGGAAGGCAAGGAGGAGCAAGTCACATCTTACATGGATGGCTACAGGCAAAGAGAGAGCTTGCAGAGAGAAACTCCCCTTTTAAAACCATCAAATCTCATGAGAACCATTCACTATCAAGAGAATAGCATGGAAAAGACTTGCCCCCATGATTCAATCATCTCCCACTGGGTCCCTCCCACAACACGTGGGAAACATGGGAGCTACAAGATGAGATTTGCGTAGGGACACAGAGCCAAACCATATCAATTTGGATATCCAGTTTTCCCAGCATCATTCACTGAAGAAATTGTCCTTTCCCCATTGTGTGTTATTTGGTACATTTGTGCCATCTTTATCGTGGCATCTTTGTTGAAAACCAATTGCCCTTATATACTTGGATTTATTTCTGGGCTTTCTTTCCTGTTCTATTGGTCTACATGTCTGTTTTTATGTCAGTTCCATGGTGTTTTGATTTTAAGTCATTTTATAATATATTTTGAAATCAGGGAGTAAGACGCCTCCAAGTTTTGTTTTGTTTTCTTTTCTGCTGAAGATTGCTTTGGTTATTTGAAGTCTCTTCTGGTTTCACACACACTTTAAGATTTTTTTTTTCTATTCTGTGAAAAACAATATGAAATTTTGACAGAAATTACACTGAATCCATAGATTCCTTTGAGTAGTATGGCTATTTTAACAATATTAATCTTACAATCCACGATCATGAGATACCTTTTACTTTTGTTTCTTCAATTTCCTCCATCAAGCTTTTATAGTTTTCTGTGTACAGATTTTTCATCTCCTTGGTTAAATTTTCTGCTAAGCATTTTTTGACACCATGGGATTATTAATTTTTGGATAGTCCATTAGTATGGAATATATAGAAATGTTACTGATCTTTCTATGATGTTTTCATTACCTGCAACTTTAATAATTTTGTTTACCCATTCTAAAAATTTTTGGTAGAGTCTTCAGAGTTGTCTATATATGTGATCACATCATCAGCAGAGAAACTTTTATTTCATCCTTTCCTATACAGATGCCTTTTATTTCTTGGTAAACCTTTAGCAAGACTAACAGATTTTAAAGAGAGAAAAGGCACAACCAATATCAGGAATAAAACAGATATTATTACAAAGCCCAGAGATATTAAAATGACAATAAAAGAATATGCAATTGACAATTCCTCAAGAACCAGAAACTTACTCAAACTAAACATAATCTGAAAAGTTCTACAACTATTAAATAAATTGAATCTATAATTTAAAAGCTCCCAAAAGAGTCACCTCCAGGCCCTATGATTTTACTTAAGATTTTATCAAATATTTAAGACAGAATTAACACAAATTCTGCATACACTCTTCCAAATAATATAAGAAAAGCAATACTTCCCAATGAATATTATAAGGTCAAGTTAGTCCTGCTACTGAAACCAGACAAAGACAGTGTTAGAGAAAGAAAACAATAGACCAAATATCCCTCATAAACATACATGTAAAACTTCTTTAAAAAGAAGTAATTTTACTCTAGCAATATATAAAGGTAATCATATAACAGGATGAAGTGGTATTTATTCTGGGAATGCAAGGTTGGTTCAACATACAAACTCAATTAATATAATCCATTACATCAAATTCTAAATAAACATAGAATGATTCTATCAATTGGTGCAGAAAAAAAGAGCATTTGACAAAATTCAACATCCATTTATGATTAAGAACCCTTAAACAAGGCATAAAAGGCATCTGCAAAAACCTAGAGCTAGCATCATTCTCAATGGTGAAATACTGAATGCTTTCTAAGATCAGGCAATAATGTCCACTATCATAACTTTTATTCAACATTGTACTCAAAATTTTCATCAGTACATTAAAGGAAAGAAAGGACAGATGGGATAATGGGCAGAAGAACAGAGGGAAGAGAGTCATATAAAATGAAAACGAACAAATAAAACACTCTTCAAACACTGATAACATAATCATGTATGCAATCCCATATATCTAGCGGGTAAAACCCTGCAACTAAAAAATTGTGTTTAACAAGATCACAGGATACAAGGCCAACATTAAGATATCAACCATATTTCTATATATTTGCTGTGCTAGGCAGAATAATGCCCTTCCAAAGATATTCACGACAATACTGCAATATTCCCAGAACCTGTTAATATATTACTTTACATGGCAAAATGGCTTTGTGGATATTACTAAGGTTATGGGCCTTGAAATAGATTATCCTGGATTATCCAGGTGGACCCAATAAAATTGCATAATTCCTTAAAATTGCAAAATATTCTTACCTATAATCCTTGCATGGATGGAAGTCAGAGAACTTCACCTGACATTTTTGATTTTGCAGATGGAAGGAGGAGGCCATGAGCCAAGAAATGTGGTTAACTTCTAGAATCTAAAACAGGCAAGGATTCTTCCCCAGAGCCTTCAGAAAGAAACAGCCCTGCTAACCATTTTAATTTTAGCCCAGTGAGACTCCAGTTGGATTTCTTACCTACAGAATAAATAGTAAGATAACAAATATGTATTGTTTAAAGCCACTAAGTGTGTGGCAATTTGTTACAACAGCAATAGAAAAGTAATATAATAGTAATGAATAATTGGAAAAAGAAAGCTAAAACAATACAATTTACAATAGTTCTGAAAATATGTAATATTTTGGTTTAAATCTAACAAAACATGGACAGAAACTGTATGTTAAAAACAATAAAATGCTGATGAAAGAATTCAAAAGGACACCTAAATAAATTGATAAAAATACCATGTTTGTGGATTGGAAAACAGCACAGGAAAGATCTCAAGTCTCTCTTTCTGCATCAATTTTAGATTTCCTGCAATCCCAATAAAATCCCTAGCAAGATTTATGACATAGAATTAGGCGAGCTGATGCTAAAATGTCTATGGAAAGGCAAGGGAACCACAATTTTGAATAAAAAAGAATAAACTTGGAAGACTCATGCTATCCAATTTTAACATTACAAAATAAAGCTACAATAATCACAAAGTGTAAGACTGGTGAAAAGATGAACACATAGATTAATGGAATAGAGTCTAGAAGTAAAACCCCAGACATATGGCCAGAAAATAATGATTTTAATAGATGCAAAGGGAATTCAGTAGACATAACAATCTTTTCAAAAAATTGTTCCAAAACAATTGATAACCCATATGCAAAAACATAAAATAAACCTTGACCCTATACCCTAACATCATCCTTAATGGTGAAATACTGAATACTTCCCACCTAAGATCAGAGAATAATGTCTACTATCACAACTTTTATTTAACATTATACCCACGATCCTAGCCAGTACAATAAAGCAAAGAAAGGACAGATGGGAAAATGGACAGAAAATTATACAAAATAAATATGTAAAGTTATATAAAATTCATGAAATTACACAAAATTTAGAATGGATTACATATTTAAATATAAAATGTAGTTATAAAACTTTTAGAAGAAAACCAGGGAAAAAAATCTTTACAATCTGACCTTAGGAAAAGAGATTTTAGACATGACAGCAAAGGCACAATCCAGAAAAGAAAAAATTCATTAACTGAACTCCATCAAAATAAAAAAAATTTTCCCTGCCAATGACAGATAAGAGACTTCAAAGACAAAATACCAACTCGGAAGAATTTTTCAAATCACATTTTCAAAGGATCTGTATCCTAATATGCAAAGAATTCTCAAAGCTCCATAACAAAATAAACCACCCGATTTAAAAACAGGCATAAGGCTTTACCAAAGATTATTCAAAGAAGGCAAATAAGCCCATAACAAGATGTCCAACATCACTAGACATTCTGGGAAAACAAAACAATAATGAGCTATCACTATACACTAATTAGAATGGCCAAAATGAAAAGTACTGACAGAATACTAGGTGCTGATAAGGATACAGAGCAATTGGAACCATCATATGTCTGCCTGAGGAAATGCAAAATGGTACAGACCCTCTAGAAAATAGCTTGGTAATTTCTTATAGAGGTAAACATACACGTATATACGATTCAGCAGTCCACTCATAGCATTCACCATGGAAAAATAAAAACATGCTCACACTAAAACTTGCACATAAATGTTTACAGCATCTCTGTTCACAATCACCAAAAGATGAAAAACAAATGTCTTTCAATGGTTGAATGGATAAATACACTGTTAGGCCCATACAACAGAATGCTACTCAGCAAGAGAAAGGAAAGAACTACTGATACATGTAACAACATGAATAAATCCTAAAGTCATCGCCCTGGGCTAAAGAAGCCAGTTTTGAAAAGTTACATACTTTACAATTCTGTTTCTATAACATTCTGTAAAATAACTATAGATAGAAAACAGATTGGTGGTTGCTGGAGAATAGGAAGTTACACAAACGTGGAAGTTACACAAATCACAAAACTATACCTGTATTAATATTCACAGAACTGTATATCCCAAGAAGGTCAATTTTCCTGCTTGGTCATACAAAAAATAAAAGTGGTTTTTTTTTTGTTTTTTTGTTTTTCGTGTGAGACGGAGTCTCACTCTGTCACCCAGGCTCGAGTGCAGTGGCGCGATCTCGGCTCACCGCAAGCTCTGCCTCCTGGGTTCACGCCATTCTCCTGCCTCAGCCTCCCGAGTAGCTGGGACTATAGGTGCCCATCACCATGCCCAGCTAATTTTTTTTTCTTGTATTTTTAGTAGAGACGGGGTTTCACCGTGGTCTCAATCTCCTGACCTTGTGATCAGCCAACCTCGGCCTCCCAAAGTGCTGGGATTACAAGAAAATAAAAGTTTTTAAAGACACAGACTAGTTTCCAAGGTGCTGAAAGTCTAATAAGTTGAGGTAGATGAACAATAAATCACAATCACACTCTCACACACATGTACACACAAACACACACCTGATGCCACAGACTCAATCACCCCCACCCTATAGAAAGGGCACTGTCTTACTCAACTTTGTTTTACCATTCTCAAGATTTTGTACTCAGTAAGTAGTTATGGGACTGAACAGCTGATGAATGGTTTTTGTGGCTGCCAGACCATGGCTCACTGGCACAGAACCTGCCATGTTTACTCAATGGTGCTTTCTCAGTCGTGGAGAGTTGACGTTAAGAGAAAGCTAGGATCCATACCTCCCTTTGTGCAATCAAAGATCACTGGAAGAGTATACCAAGTCTACTGAAGGAAGGAAAAAGAGTGGATTAAGATATTGCATTTTGTGAATCCTCAAAAACCATATATTGAATGAATTCATTGAGGAACAAATGTAGGGATGTTAAGGCACCTGAGTTTGAAGACATTTTTATGGACACATAGGCAAGGTTCTCCCAACAATCTGCAGCCAAGGAAGAAAAGTAGCCTGCTGACTTTTATAGTATAATATAATCTTGCCTCTGAGCACACTCACTTCTTTCAGAAGCAAAAATGGCTCCCAGATCTCAAGAATAGACTTTAAGTATAATGTTCTGAAATTTACTACTAAACACACTTCTTTTCTTTCTAATAGGAACCTGCAAGAAATAATTTAGGTTGTCGAGTTATTTAATTTTGTTTTCATAGACACAGTGAAATAAAACAAAGTTTTGCTGCATAGAAAAACAAAACCGTGAGATTTTTTGGTGTTATGTGCTGATATGACCTGGAACACACAGGTTCCAAAAAGAGAACATATAAGACAAGTACCTTTCCTACCTTATAGGCCTAGCAAATGACAAATAAATAACCTAGTCGGACTAAAATTAAGTGGCTTGAGAGAGGGATGAATTGCCATGACTCTTAGAAGCAAGAGAGATACCTCTGGAGGATGTGAGTGGGATAAGGTGGGATCAAGGAAAGCTTTGTTGAAGGTAATCTCTTTTAGCCTTTTTCTGTTCTACCAATTGTTGCTTGAATAATATTCTCTAATATTCCATGCACATGGCAGATGAGGACTTCCAGTGTCCACTCTAACAATATTTTCATCTTCCAGAGGGTAAACTAAAGAGTTGGAAAATACTGCCTTTGGTTTGTTCAATTGCTCTTTTTCTGCAAGTAGCAACAACTCATTCCCTTTCCAAACAGTGAGAGCTCTTAGAAGAAAGGTGAATGTTTGGGATTAGGGCTGGCAATAAATCATCTCAGCCTGAGCACTTAAAACACTGTCCTAAGGTGCTGTGTAAATATGAGCAAAAAAGACTAACTGCTATCTGAATTATCACTACCCCTCTATTTTCTTCTCTTTCTCATCAAATTCGATCACATTGTTTCCCTTATACAAAGATATAAGGAAGCCATTTTTATCACAGCATAAGAAAGGCCATTTCAACTTGTAAGATTTTCATTATGTAATAATAACAATCAAAAAGAAAAAACGTGCTATATTCCCTTACCCCAAGGAGAAAAAAATCTTTCATTTCCTCTTGGTATCAGCCACTGGCTGGCAGAGGAAGCTGGAGAAGCCCCCAGAACCAAGTTACTTTGGGATCCAAGGCCATTGTTTATTTCTACTTTTTTCCAAACATATTCTTGTATATCAATTTGACAGGACTTTCACAAGTGGCCACTCCCATCTCAAAGGTTTTTATGCCATTGTTCTTATCAATTATATCCTTTATAACCATTAAGATCACACTGTTAGCCACATTGTATTGAGTTCTCATTAAGCATCAGGCATTATGTTGTAATCCCCACAACAGTCCTGTGAGGTAATTAACATTAGTCCTGTTTTATAAATGAGAAAAAAATGGCCAACTCAATGTAGCCAGGAAGAGCTTCTCCCACTTAGAGAGACCAGACCATCAAGTAAACCAGCACACTTCAAAGAGATCTTGGAAAGAAGGCACTGAGAGTGGACAGAAGGAGGACTCAGATCCCGGGAAGAAGCTGGGATTCCTACACGGGCTTGCTGAGCACCAGAACTAATTCCTGGTCCTGAGCAGCTCCTAAAGAAGGGGTGAGTGAAACAGGCATGAAGTGACCAACTCCTGTCAGAGATGAAACAGGCATGAAGTGACCAACTCTTGTCAGAGACCTCCAGGATCCTAGCCTCAGGAGACCCCACAACCGAACTAGACATTTGAGTTGACAGGGAAAACTGCCTGGAGAGTTGCAGAGACAGAACCCTAGTCTGCACGGAGTCCAGGTTTGGTGCAGGAATAGCTGCAGGGGAGCGCAAACATGGGTGCTCATCTGCCAAGCCTCATCATACTATTGTAGGTGGCTTTGGTCTTTGTTAGCTGCCAGAACTAAAGAGAGTAGGACTGTCTTGCTCATGGCATAGGGCCAGTCTGATCCAAATGCCGCTGTCCGCCGGCTTCTCCCAGGCTCCCTACCTGGCCTCAACCACTTGCAATGCACCCTCAGCTGCCCCAGTGAAATGCTTGACTGTAGCTACCACTGTAACTCTTTCACTAGCAGCCTCCACGTACCCATTAGAACACTTTTGCAGACAGACTTCCACCAAAATGCACCCACCTACAGCCTTCCCATGCCAGTGCACACTAGCCACAGCCTCCCTCTGCTGTCCCACAGGTACATATGCACACAACCCCATTGCCACCCCACCAAAGTGCTTTTGCTTGCAGCCCCAGTCACAAGGTCATTGCCAGCAGACTGGGAATACCTGAGCCCTTCCAGCACAGCAGGTGTTCTACCCTCAGAAGCCAGAGGACAAAGTCATGGGCCTGGTCCCAACCCCTCAAGGTTAGAGCACACAGCCTTGGAATGCTGAGCTGAGCTTTGGCCCCCTGAAAGCATCTAGAAATGAAGCCAATCAACTAAACCCAACTTATACCAGAGTCAAACCATCAAGGCCATCAAAGAATGTAAAAGCAAAAATCCCCATCCAAAATACAGCAATTTCAAAGGTCAAAGAAACATTAGCCCACACAGATGAGAAAGAACCAGCCCAAGAATTCTGGCAATGCTAAAAGCTAGAGTTACCTCTTACCTGTAATTGACTGCGCTAGTTCTTCAGCAATAGTTCTTAATCAGATTGAAATGGCTGAAATGACAGCCATAGAATTCAGAATCTGGATGGCAAGGGAGCTCAACAAGATACAGAAAGTTGAAATACAATCTAAAGAAAGCTATACAATGATCTGAGAGTTGAAAGATGATATAACCATTTTAAGAAAGAACCACACTGAACTTCTGGAAATGAAGAATTTCCTATTTCATAATGCAATTGAAAATAATAACAGAATAGACCAAGCTGAGGAAAGAACCTCAGAGCTCAAAGGCTGCTCCTTTGAATCAATGCAGATAAAAATAAAGAAAAAAGAATTTTAAAAAGAATGAAACCTCTGAGAAATATGGGATTATGTAAAGAGACCAAACCTACAACTCACTAGCATTCCTGAAAGAGATGCAGTGAGACCAAGCAAATTGGAAAACATAGTTAAGGATAATGTCCACAAAAATGTCCCAACTCACTAGAGAGGTTTATGTTCAAATTCAGAAAATGCAGAGAATCCCTGTGAGATACTATATAAGATGACCATTCCCAAGAAACAGTCATTAGATATTCCATGGTCAATGTGAAAGAAAAAATGTTACAGTCAGCAAGAGAGATGGATCAGATCACCCAAAAATGGAACCTCATCAGGCTAACTGTGAACCTTTCAGCAGAACCCTTATAAACCAGAAGAGATTGGGGGCCTACATTTAGCATCCTTAAAGATAAGAAACACCAATTAAGAATTTCATATCCTGCCAAACTAAGTTTGGTAAGCAAAGGAGATATAAAATCCCTTTTAAACAAGCAAATGCTAAGGAAATATGTTACCACCAGACCTGCCTTACATGAGGACCTTAAGGGAATGCTAAATATAGAAACAAAAGATTGATACCTGCCACCACAAAAACACACATAAGTACATATCCCCCTGACACTGTAACTCAACTATATAATTGAGTCCACATAATAACCAGCTAACAACATGATACAGGATAAAATTCTCACATATCAATATTGGCCTTAAACATAAATGGACTAAATGCTTCACTTAAAAGGCACAGAGTGGCAAGTTAGATAAAGAATCAAGACCCAATTTTATGCTGTCTTCAAGAGATCCATCTCACATTCAATGACACTCATAGGCTCAAAGTGAAAGGATGGAGAAAGATCTATCAAGCAAATGGAAAACAAAAAGAGCAGGGGATGCTGTTCTTATTTCAAACAAAACAGACATTAAGCCAACAATAATCAAAAAGGGACATTACATAAAGGGTTCAATTCAACAAGAAGACTTAACTATCCTAAATATATATGCTCCCAACATTAGAGCACTAGATTCATAAAACAAGTTCTTAGAGACCTACAAAGACACTTAGATAACCACACAATAATATTTGGAGGCTCCAACACCCCAATGACAATGTTAGGCTGATCACTGAGGTAGAAAACTAATAAAGATATTCTGGACCTAAACTTGATACTTCACAAATGGAACTAACAGACATCTATAGAATCCCCTACCTGAAACAATAGAATATGCATTTTTCTCACCTGCACACAGCACATACTCTAGGATCAACTACATGTTAGAACAGAAAGCAATTCTTGACAAATTCAAAATAACCGAATCATACCAACCACACTCTTGGACCACAGTGCAATAAAAATAGCAATCAATACCAAGAAGATCTCTCAACACTAGACAATTACATGAAATTAAACAAATTTCTCCTGAATGACTTTTCATTAAAGAATGAAATTAAGGCAGAAATCAAAAAATTCTTTGAAACTAATAAAAACAAAGATACAACATACCAAAACCTCTGGGACACAACTGAAACAGTATTAAGAGGAAAGTTTGCAGCATGAAACACCTTCATTAAGAAGGTAAAATGATCTCAAATTAATAAACTAACATACCACCTAAAAGAACTAGAAAAGCAAGAGCAATCAACCCAAAAGCTAGCAAAAGAAAATAAGCAAAATCAGAGCTTAACAAAACAAAATTGATATATGAAAATCTCTACAAAAGAACTAAACCAAACGTTGATTATTTGAAAGAACAAGATTGATAGACTGATAGCTAGGCTAATAAAGAAAAAAGAAGACCCAGATAAAAACAATGAGAAATGACAAAAGTAACATTAACACCAATCCCACAGAAATACAAAAAAAAAAAAAAAAAAACTCTCAGAGACTATTATGTACACCTCTATGCAGGCAAACTAGAAAACCTACAAGAAATGGATAAATTCCTAGAAACATACAACCTCCAAAAATTGAACCAGGAAGAAATTGAAACCCTGGGCAGTCTAAAAACCAGTTCTTGAATCAGGAACAGAAAAACTACCAACTAGGTAAACCTCTGGATTAGACAGATTCACAGCCAAATTCTAACACATGTACAAAGTAGAGCCGACATCAATTCTACTGAAATTATTTCCAAAAAAAGCAAAAAGAGGGTACTCCTCCCTGACTCATTCTATTAGATCAGTATCATTCTGATACCAAAATATGGGGGAGAGACATGAAAAAAAGAAAACTTCAGGCTAATATACCTGATGAAGATAGATGTAAAAATCCTCAATAAAACACCAGAAACCCCAATCCAGCAACACATCAAAAAGCTAATCTACCATAATCTAGTAGGCTTTATTCATGGGATGCAAGATTGGTTCAACACATGCAAGTCAATAAATGTGATTCATCACATAAACAGAACTAAAAACAAAAACCACATAATTATCTCAATAGATGCAGAGAAGGCCTTTGATAATATACAACATCCCTTCATGTTAAAAAAAAAAAAAAAAAAAAAAAACCTCAAACTGGGCATCAAATGAACAAAATGAACATACTTCAAAATTATAAGAGCCACCTATTACAAACCAACACCCAGCATCATACTGAATGGGCAAAAGCTAAAAGCATTCCCCTTGAGAACCAAAGCAAGGCAAATGTGCCCACTGTCATCACTCCTAATCAACATAGCACTGGAAGTCCTAGCCAAAGTAATCAGGCAAGAGAAAGAAATAAAAGGCATCCAAATAAAAGGAGAAGAACTAAAACTATTTCTCTTCATATACACTATGATTCTATACCTAGAAAATTCCACAGTCTCTTCCCAAAGACTCCTAGTTCTGATAAATAGCTTTAGTAAAGTTTCACAATACAAAATCAAGGTACAAAAATGAGTAGCATTTCAAAACTACAAAACACCCAAGCTGAGAGCCAAATCAAAATGTAATCCCATTCACAATAACTACAATAAGAATAAAATAGCTAGGAATAAGTCTAATTGGATAGGTGAAAGATGTCCACATGAAAATTTCAAAACATAAAAAAAAATCAGAGATGACAAAAATGAAAAAATATGTCGTGCTCATGGATAGAAATAATCAATATTGTTAAAATGGCTGTGCTGCCCACAAAAAATTTATAGATTCAATGCTATTCCTATCAAACTACAAACGGCATTCTTCACAGAATTAGAAAAAAAATTACTTTAAATTCTTATGGAACCAAAAAAGAGCCCAAATAGCCACAGCAATTTTAAGCAGGAAGAATAAAGCCAGAGGCATCACACTATCAGACTTCAAACTATAGTACAAGTCTGCAGTAACCAAAACAGTATTATACTGGTACAAAAACAGACACATGGGCTAATGAAACAGGTTAAAGAATCTAGAAATAAAGCGGTACACCTACAGCCATCTGATCTTCAACAAAGTTGACGATAACAAACAATGGGGAAATGACTCCCTGGATTCAATAGATGGTGCTGGAATAATTGGCTAGCCATATGCAGAAGATTAAAACTGGACCCTTTCATCTTATAAAAAATCAACTCAAATGAATTAAAGACTTAAATGTAAGACCTAAAACTATGAAAACCCTAGAAGGAAACCAAGGAAATCCATTTTGGACATAGGCCTTGCCAAAGATTTCACAATGAAGTCTCCAAAAGCAATTACAACGAAACCAAAATAGGTGAGTGTAACTAAGCTAAAGAGCTTCTGCACAGCAAAATAACTATTATCAGTAAGAACAGATAACCTACAGTATGGGATAAAATATTTACAAACTATGCATCTGACAAAACTCTAACACCCAAAATCTATAAGGTACTTACACAAATCAACAAGCAAACAATAAACAGCCCCATTAAAAAACGGGATAAGGACATAAACAGAGAATTCTCAAAAGACAACATATATGCAGCCAACAAGTACATGAAAAAAAATGCTCAATATCACTAATCGTTAGAAAAATGCAAATCAAAACCCCAGTGAGATACCGTTTCACACCAGTCAGAATGCAATTATTTAAAAGTCAAAAAATAACAGGTGCTGGCAAGGTTGTTTAGGAAAGAGAATGCTTATACACTGCTGGCTGGGAATGTAAATTAGTTCAACCACACGGAAAGCAGTCTGAATATTTCTCAAACAACTTAGAACTACTATTCAACCCAGTCATCACATTACGAGGCACATACCCAAAGGAATGTTAATCATTCTACCAAAAAGACACATGCACTCACATGTTCACTGTTGTACTATTCACAATAGCAGAGACATGGAATCAACCTAGATGCCCATCAATAGTGGACTGGATTTTTTAAATGTGGTACATATACACATGAAATACTATATAGCCATTTAAAAAATGGAATCCTGTTCTTTGCAGCAATATGGATGTAGCTGGAGGTCATTATCCTAAGCAAATTAACACGGGAACAGAAAACCAAATAGCACATGTTCTCACTTATAAGTGGGAGCTAAACATTGAGTATGCATGGACACAAAGATGGGAACAATAGACACCAGAGCCTACTTGAGAGGGGAGGGTGGGAGGAGGAGGAAGATTGAAAAACTACCTGTCAGGCACCATGCTCACTACTTGGGGCATGAAATCATTGTACACCGAACCCCAGCATAATGCAATTTACCCATGTAACAAACCTGTACATGTACCCCCTGAACTTAAAATAAAAGCTGAAGAAAAAAAAGAGAGAGAGACATGGAGAGAAAATGAAGTAACTTGCCCAAGTGAATACATGGTAGAGCTCACATAGGAACTCAGGTGTATTTTGACCTTGAAAAATTATGTAACTTGATACTTGAGTATGACTCTTCTTTTTGTTGAAGAATTTTGCCAAGGACTCAATATTGAAGGTAACAATAAATTTATACTAAAGAAAAGCTGCCAGCCAGGCATGGTGGCCCATGCCTGTAATCTCAGCACTTTGGGAGGCCTAGGTGGGCAGATCACCTGAGATCAGGAGTTCAAGACCAGCCTGACCAACATGGAGAAACCTCGTCTCTACTAAAAATACAATTAGCCGGGCATGGTGGCACATGCCTGTAATCCCAGCTACTCAGGAGGCTGAGGCAGGAGAATCGATTGAACATGGGAGGTGGAGGTTGTGGTGAGCTGAGATTGTGCCATTGTCCTCCAGCCTGGGCAACAAGAGTGAAACTCCATCTCAAAAACAAACAAACAAAAAAACATATTTCCACAGCACTAACATAATGCTGAGATGATGAAAGATCATCATCTCATCATCTACCTTCAGCAGATAGAAGGCTAAACCCTGAAAAAGAGTTACTGCAGGACAAGAGCTAAGAGAGGGCAAGGAACAATGGACAGATACACAGTTAATCTCAGCTGGTATATGCATCACCAATGTAAGGGAGTTCTGGTCTGTGAGAACCCAGACAAGCGTCTCAAAGAACCAGCACTTGGACACCTGCAACGGAGGGCTTCTTTGGGCCAGGTATCAGTCAAGAGAGGACCTTAATTATAGGACTAAATAAGTAAGGATTTTTGTGCCTTGCATCTGATTTCCTCTCTTCTGTAAGTACTAAAATGGGAGGCAGAAGAAATACAGAAAAATTGAAGACTAGATTACGTCCTCTTCCCCCGTGGGTCCCAGTTGTGAGTATGGCCCACAATTGGAAGAGAGAAAAGAGGCTATGAATTGGGTGTGAGAATCAACCTTTTAGCATTTGGTAGGAATTTTAATACTTGAAATCAAGTCTTAGTTACCAGTGGGGTACTATTCTTACAACAAAAAGGGTCAAAACTCTAGGATTTGCCCAAGGACAAGCGAGAACAAAGCATGTTAAAAGATAATAGTTAAGGTGGGGTGTGCAGATGTGTCCAATGCTCCCCCCCACCAACAAGTACATTTAAAAATCCGAAGCAATATTCGATGAAATGATACTAGAGTAAAAGGGAGCCATCTCAAAGGGTACTAAAGTTAAAAAAATGCAAGACAGCATAATTAGGTTTTTTCAAGTATTCACGAGAAACAATAATGTTTACCTATGTGGCTTGTCATCAGTGAGAAAGGAGGAATTACTTTTCATTTTATAACCTTTCCATGATGTTTCATTTTTTACCATATATATGTTATACTTAAAATAGCAGTTAAAATGATTCCATTTATTTCTGGATATAATATGAAGCAAGCTTTTGACATTTTTTTTAAATTAATTTCAGCCAAGCTTCCAGTTGTTTTGTCTATTCACTTACAAAGAATCAGGAAAATGTATTATTTTTACAAAACTACTCGTACATTCTTCCTTGTACTATATCAGTCAATAGTTTAAGGGGAAAGAAACCACTTTGGACACTTTCATTAAAGGGGTTGTGTCTGGTATTTTCCTTAGTCCATTTGGGCTGCTATAACAAAACACCTTTGAGTAATTTATCAACAGCAGACATTTTTCACAGTTCTTGAGGCTGGGAAGTCCAAGATCACAGCAGCAGCGCATGTTTGGTGAGGGCCTGCTTCCTCAATGAGGGCACCTTTTCACTGTGTCTTCACATGGTGGAAGGTGTTCTCTCAGGCCTATTTTATAAGGGCACGAATCCCATTCATGATGGTTCCAGCCTCATGACCTAAATGACACTACTGCCCTGGGGGTTAGATTTCAACATAAGAGTTTTGAGGAAACACAAACATTCAGACCAAAGCAGTATTTCTAACTCTAGCATAGCTGTCATTGGCCAGGGTTCTGAAGCAGCCAGAGCTGTGTGTTTTCACTTTGTGCCACAGCCATGTTTGTGATGAAAGCTGCAGGAAGCAACTGGTTGGTGCGTGCACTGGAAGATCCCATCTGCTGATGAGGGAGTTCCAGAGTAATGCCAGCCCTGTCACTGAAACTTACCACACAGAACCTCAAACTCCAATTATCACTCATTTTCTCCACCTTCTTATCACTTGTATTTGACAGCTGTTCAGTGACAATGAAAGTAAAGTTTTCCATCTCAGGTATTATGCTGGTGGGCCAGATTAACTTCTGGAAAGATTTATCTTTGAGAGGACAGCTCCTCTAACAACACCCCTTTTTCTATCTTGCCCAAATTAGTATTTGCTTCAGTGATTCTCATCCTGAGACTTAGCTCCCCTGTCACCATACACTGAGTGGGCTTTGTTAAAAAACCAGAGGCTGAGCCTCTTTTTAAGAAACACTAATTCTGTGGCTGCCTACTTCCAGCTGTATCTTGATATACAGAAATGCACTTGAGGTTGTCCATCAGGATAAGCATTAAAATTGGGTCACAGAAAAAAAAACAGGTTATGAAAGCACCTGTGTGGAATGAGCTCTTTAAAATGAATGTGTATGTCTAGAAAAATACATCAGTATGTGATCACTGACTATCTGTATGGTGACTAATTACCTTTATTTGCTTTATGCTGATGCACTTTATGATTTTCTTCCAGTACACATATATTGCATCTTTAATTACACAAAATAACAAAGCTATTTCAAACATTTAATTGTTATTATTTCAGAGTTAGGGAATTTGAAAGGTGTTTAGAGAAGTCTTCAAACTTGAGAAATAGCTCTAAAAAGACCTTCTTTTGAAACTGGCAGTCATGATACTCCACACTTTTCCAGCTCTTATTCATTTGCTGAAATGGTTTGTTTGTAGTAAGCCTACTTTCTGATTTGTCTGAATTTCTAAGTAGAAAGGTATAAGGAATGATATGGCATCAGTAATTGAATAGAATGCTAACAATGCCGGAGTTTTCCGTATCTCTGTAGACAAACTGTGTGTGTAGAAGGGAGGGTGTATGTGTGAGAAATCTTCTCTAGATAGTCCACTGGGAAAGGGTTACAATCACAGCAAATGAAGTTCTTCAGAAGTCCTCACAGCTGTAGACAGACAGCAGTACACGCAAGATAGGGAGGAGTGTTTTTTTCCTGCACGCACACCAAACTGCCCCCATGTGACTGCATGCTACAGTATTCGCTGGTAGTTGGACATTAGGTGAGCCCAGAGCTTTGAAGGCAGACATCTCTTCTCAGCATGCTGGTGACCTACAAAGCTGCCCGGAGACAGAGAGATGGGGAAAAAATGGCTACAGCTGTTTCTGGCTGATCCTCTGATGCTGGCATTTGGGGCAATATGTCTGAGGTATCTGTTTTTAACCACCATGCTAAGTATTACTGTTCTTTCACAAGACCACAGATTTATCTTAGGGCTTATAGGTATCTAATAAATAGCATTATTATTATTCCTTACCTGTGTTTAATAACTAGAATGATTGAGAAGCTGAAAAGATGAAAATCAAAATGCCAGATTTATTTTTGATAGAACTGTTGAAGAACAAGTCTTAGGTGTGGGCTACAATTGGGCTTCCAGACAATGTACCCCAAAATTAGCCCTTCACAGACATAGGCAGTACTTGTGAAACTGCTTATGTTGTGGGTACCCTGATAAGTCTACAGCACAGAGGAGCACATCAGATTGCTTGCTCTTGACCTCTGGGGACAGCGCATAGCTGAAGACCAACAGGGGAAGCAGCAGGGGCCGGTGCAGACGCGAACGACTCTGTCTGACAGCTTTGGGGAGAGCCGTGGATCTCCCAACGTGGAGGTTGAGATCTGAGAACGGACAGACTGCCTGCTCAGGTGGGTCCCTGACCCCTGAGTAGCCTAGCTGGGAGACATCCCCCACTAGGGGCAGTCTGACACCCCACACCTCACAGGGTGGAGTACACCCCTGAGAGGAAACTTCCAAAGGAAGAATCAGACAGGTACACTCGCTGTTCAGCAATATTCTATCTTCGGCAACCTCTGCTGCTGATACCCAGGCAAACAGGGTCTGGAGTGGACCTCAAGCAATCTCCAACAGACCAACAGACAGTCCTTCTGACTGTCAGAAGGAAAACTATCAAACAGGAAGGACACCTATACCAAAACCCCATCAGTACA